>NW_010296230.1:1110-57105 GCF_000700745.2 Antrostomus carolinensis | reverse complement strand
TGCAGAGGACGATGCTGTTGCCCGGCGGGATGTGCCCAGCCAGGCAGAGTTCCTGCTGGGCTTCGTGCTGGGCTGGAGTCGTTCATATCGCAGAGCCAGGCTCGTGTGGGGACCCCAGACCCGCTCCCATGGGACACGCGTTGGGGTCCCTGCCAGGGTGCTCGGGAAGGGGGTGTCTGGGGCTATAAACATGCCGTGGCCCAAGAGCGCCTTCCTGAACATGCTCCAGGTGGGAATGCCAGCTCAGCGAGTGGCCACCTCTCCCCCGTACAGCCAAGTACCATGTTTTGCATTTTCGTGGCATTGACTAACAGCTGTGTGTTGCTGCCTGTTCTTGCAGAGGAACTAAGTGAAGATGTAATGCTTGTCCATCACAGCAATAAAAAGTATTTTTAAAGAGCTAACTGTCCTCCTGCTCCTTCCCTGCTCACAGCTGGGGAAATCAGAAGTAGTAGGACAGCAAGATTCATTAAAGCTCAAGTGAGAAGCTGTTGCTATGGCCAAGGTTCCTGAGCCTCAATCTGGTGTCCCCATATTTGTTAGTGTTGAAGCCAGAAAGTGTCAGATGTTTCAGTCAGTGTAGGTTGGCTGGAAGTGGTGGAGGAGGGTTGGGCACACAAAGAAGGGTCTGTACACAGGATGGCAGGACCGTGTCCCAGAGTGACCCAGCCAGCACCTGGCTGTCAGGCGCCGGGCGGGTGTCACCTATTCCCTGCTCACGTGCTAAATGCTGTGGCTTCATGCAGCCATGAGCCTGCCACTGCATTTAGAAATTTTAGCTTAAACTGGGAGCTTTGAGCCAAGACAGCATAAGGTTTGATTTAGAAATGTGTGCACTTGCTCTCCTGGGTTAATGTTTAAATATATATTAAAAAAAAAAATAAATTGAGAAATGTTTTCCAACTGTGAATATTGCAATCTTGTGCTAATGTACAAGACTGGAAGTGAAATGGATTTTCATGATCCAAGCGAACTTGGAGCTGTGGAGAACAAGTGGTATGTAATTAAAAAATCTGAGGCTAATTTGTTTTTAAAGTCTCTAAAATGTTTTTAATTGGACTCTAGCTTTCAAATTACTTGAATAATGCTTGGAAGTGTTATTCATGCCTTCTATGTCATCTGTGGTTTTTGTTTTGTCTTTGATTTGTTTTTTTTTCTTCTCCAAGTCCTCACAAATGCTTTTTTAGAGGATTTATGTTGGCTTGGCTTTTTGAGGGTTGCCCAGAGCTTTCCATCCTAAAGCAGGAGAGCTTTTTGGTGATTGCGTGCGCATGAAGGTAACGTAACCCCTCTTGCCTGTGCACTGCACAGACGTGTGGTAGGAAACCCTGTCTGTTCTGCTCACGCCGAGACAAACGGGATCTGGAGGCAGGCAGAGACACTGACACTGAGATTTATTTTTATTGCAAACAATCAATCAATGGAGCCAGGAATTGAATGCAAATCCCTACTATACCAGCCAGGTTGTGCTGCCCTTAATGACAGCAATTAACTTTTCCTGATAGAATTTTCAACCTCATTTTTCGTTCTTTGTGACTTTTCACACAGGGAATGATTCTTGATGCATGTTGTGTATTGGTGGTCTTGTTTGGAAAACGTGACAAGTCCATGTCTGTTCTCAAAGTGATCATTCCCTTCCCTTGGCCTTTAAACACAGGCTCTCCTCCTGTTGAACTAATTTCATGTAACCTCCACATCCAGTGGAGTTTAGAGTAAGCGTATTCTCTCTGTACGTTGTTTACACCAAGCCTATTAAAGTTCACTTGTCTTTGCAAAATATGAAATGCTTGTCTCCAAAATCACTTGCTGCAAAGTGGTTTTTATTTTATTTTGTCTTTCCCTCTCAGCAAAAACTTTTGCATTTTTTCCTTTGGGAAAATTTAATGTTGTTTGCTTTTTCTCAGATGGACTTTCAGTTCCCACTGGTAACGGATGTATTTTGTTGGCTCTAATAGAAAGGAGGGCATGTAATGTATTTTGAAAATTTAACTCCACTGGGATTCATGCTGAGGCTGCTTATAAGTTCACGTTTCAAACGTTTATCTCTCTCTGCAGGAAAATCTGTTCTGACAGGTAGACTCATAAAACGGGCTTTTCTCTGGCTATTTTCTTCTACCTACTGAAATGGAGGCGTTTTGCCATTTCTGGATTTAAACACAGCACTCTTTCTAGCTGTGCAACAAACAGGATAACAATAACCTGAGCAGTTTCACCCTGAAAAATTACAGAGCACTTCAGAAACACAAGTGTTCGTCTTATAACTGAAATGCAACTGGTTCTGAGCAGGAAGGTAGCACTTGCTGAACAGCTCGTACTGACATCACCCAGTTCCTTGTCAAGAGTAGCAGAGTCAGTGCAGCAGGAGCAATCAATAAATGAGATGAATAGTAACTACACAAGGTAAAGAAGACACAGATGCTCGAAGTAAGGTTTTTTCCTTTGAGGAAGGAATACTGTGGGTTTTAACTGTGGTCCTGGTTATTCCAGTGTTTCATGAGCACTGTTCTTTGCCTCCAACACTGCTTTGTCCCTGTGGTGCTTCTCCAGTGTCCCATCATGATGCAGGGATGGGGAAAGTGCTGCAGCCTGTGTTCTGAAAGAGTGGTTCTGGTTTGAAAGGTCGTTCCTAACCCTGAAGGTTGCAGATATGTGGAGATGTGCTGGGTCAGCCCTGGTCAGAAATCCATCATTGGGATAGTTTAGCAAAATACTGGCAAGGCAAGTCCCAACTGTCTTTGGTCATTGGAGCAGACGAAGAAGGCAGCAGAGGGATTGAAAAGGGGCCACCTGTGGGTCTCTTCTAGCCCCATGCTTGTGAATAAATTGATATATAGTCAAGTGTGTGTCGTGTCTTAGTAGTCTTCATTTTCTTGGTCTCTTTATACCAGCAGCTTGCTGCAAAATTGGAGTTTTCTTTCCATTTTTAAAGCTTCCTTGTAACAAAAATTGAAACATTAAACATAAAGACATCTCTCTTGTGTATTTCTTTGTTGAAACTTATTAAATAATCCATGTGTTATGACCTGTGTTTGGTGTTTGCTTCTGAAAGTTTTGGTCCTTGTTAGATGTAGCAGAATGTCAGAGCAGTGATCCATTATAACTTGTGCTTGTTGTGCAAATGCATATCTGCTTTTATTCAGGCAGCTTGCTTTGCTTTACCTGGATAATGCTACCACCAGGACCTTCTTCACCCCTCAGTGCCAAGGTCTTTACTCGGGCAGACAGAGCCTCCCCCTCCGTGCTCTCCAGCGGCTGGTGAAGGTGCGCAGGGAGCCTGTTCCCTCTGCAGGGAGAGCGGGATGTCTCGGGGCTCGCTGCGGTTCCCTTGGTGCAGAGCTGCTTCTGCTTCATGGACAGAGGGGCTGAAGGGCAGCAAAGTCGATGCTCTGGCTGCTTTTCTGCATGCTGTGCCACCTGGCAGGGGTAAATGGGCAGGTTAAGGTGAGATGATCCTGTAGTGACCTGACAAGGGGGGCACGGAGAACGGGGGGATGTTTCCAAGGCTGTGGAGGGAGCCTGTGCCATCCCTCAGCCGAACCTGTGCCGCTTCCTGCCCCCCTGAGCAGGTGTCTCTGCAGGCCCCTCTGTTGGCAGCACAGGCTGCAGCTGGAGAAGGCAGCCCACCACCCTCCATCCCTCGCAGCAAACAGCAGTTCAGTAGGCTGAACTGGTGTTTTCACCAGCGCAGGTGGATGGGTGAGTGCAGGGGGGTGGGCTGTTGATTTTTCTTTTAATGAGATGAATTTGCAGTTTGATCAGGTCCGCTGGTATCTGCAAGTGGGTGTCTGTGTAGGCTTGTGCTCAGAAAGCTTCATTGACAAGTGCCTTCTAGAACAGAGAGACACAACAGCAGCATTCCCCACAAAGAGAGCTGCACAAAATCGGAAGGAGAAAGGAGAGAAAAAAAGGGAAAAGGCTTGTGTTCCATTTGATCAGAGACATTTGATTTAGCTCCTTGCCTGGAGCATCCCTGAATTACGTGGCAGGGAGGAATGATGTTGGACTGAAGAACTCCGCATTCCAGCTTTTGAATCTTCACAGCTCCTGTCCGTGCCCTGAAATGTTTTCTGGTACCATTCACTGACTCTCCAGGAGCCTGCAGAGGTTGCTCTGTGTGAGATGGAGGTTGGGAACAGACACTGATTCCTTGCCTGCTCTGTCCTGCTTGTCTCTGGAGGTCCTGGATTCAGACTCTGCTGACAGGCTGACCATATGGTGCTGCTGTATAAAAGCAGGGTTGATTGTTGTGTCTGAAACCTTTTTAGTTATATTTTTAAAAATAGACTTTACATTTTTTCTTCCTGGGCTACAGACTGCGATCTAAATACCATTCTGAGCTAATAAAGACTAATGATCAGGGTATGCCTGGGAAACGTGTGACAGCAGGGAATTGTCCTCTGAGCTCCAGAGCTCTTGGGCCTGGTAAATGACTCTTCTTCCTCCCTGTCCTCAGAAATTGAATTCCAATTACTGTTCTCCAGGGAGCTGAGGCTGAAATCCCAGTCTGCAGCCCTGAGCGGTGCCTGAATTCCTGCCTGTGGACTTCAGTCAAGTGGGCAAGACTTTCTTGCGTCCTCTTCTGTCCACCTTAATGCTAGTGGCACTCGGAGGTACTGCCTCCCTTTGGTAAATCACGCCTTTCATTTAGCAGATCAAATGCAGTTTCCATCCAGTGAAACCAGAGCAGCTTGTGAAGTCTGGGTCACTTGTTTCACAGATGGGTCGGCTGAGGCACAGCGAAGCGTTGGCTTGGAGGCAGCGGATGGCAGCGTCTCTGCTTCCCCTGCAAGCTGTGTTTGCTGGAACACGCTGCCTCCCACGCGTGAAAACGCAGGTCAGGGGCTGAGCTGGAATTTAAACAGGCAGAGCTGCACAGCTGTCCTGTCACCTTCCCTCTGCTGAACTGTGGCCTGCCCAGGTGCTGTTATCTAGATGATTTCAAACCTCTAGGTGAGGTCTGGAACAGCTTTTGTTGGTTTCCTGCCAAGACAAACAGACATCAAGCTTGTAAATCAGCAATGATGTGAATAAAAATGTGAGAAGGGATTGCTGGATATAAACAGAGTAATCACACAGATGCTTCCTGCCTGAGTTCCCATCCATGAGGCCATCTCACACCTTTGCTTCTTTCTTGATACCCTCTTACTTCTCCACCTCCTCCCATTGCTTTACTGCAGGGTCCACAGTTCTTACAGCCATGTCAGAAATGCCACAGGAAAGAAAGAAATTGCCTTGTTAGGAGTCTCTGTTGTCAAGCCTCAGTATGTGAACAGTGAGCCAGGTTTTAGAAAGTGCAAAAGACTTGCTTTGAAGTCTTCAGATATAAAACATGTTCTACTTTCAAAGCCTCTTGCATGTTTGCTCCCCCTCCCCTTGTTCTACCAGAGGTTCCCTCATCCCATGAAAAGCTGCTCAGGTGTGTCCTTCCTTTCCCTTCTTAAACACTTCCTTCGCTGCAAATAGAACCTTGTGTGAGTTGTTAGTCTTTTGGTGATGTGGAAAGGGCAAGCAAAGGTTGAAACTGAAACTCCCAAATGCTGTGCTGGGTTGTGCTGGGATCTTACAATTACTTCTTTTTATTTATTTTAGGTAAAGCAGATCATGGAAGAAGCTGTCACTCGGAAATTTGTACATGAAGACAGCAGTCACATCATCGCCTTATGTGGTAAATGACACACAAAAAAGCCAACACTACATAACCTTACTTTTCCTGTAGAAATGTATTTTCTCTTTTGTTGGAGGTAAATGCAGAGATCTAAATATTAGAAATCATGGAGTTCAGGCCTGTGTCACCTTTTCTTTACATTTGCTGCATCCGTGTGTACATTACAAATGAGAAAGTAACTCTCATTAAAATGGCATTATCCAAAATAAGTACCGAGCAAAAACAACAAGGTAATTTACTAGGAAGCACTAGTAGGTTAAAGAATCTGTATTTGGAGGTAAGATACAACCTAGAGAATAACTGCCAAAAAACGAAGTTTTCACAGTCATGGGTGAAAATCTAACGGCTGCCTTCAAGCTGAAAGTACTCTGTTTTGTAAGTTGTCTCAATGTGTTTGAAGAAAAAGGTGTCTCATTTTGAATGTAGGTGACAGAATCCAGCCCAAAAATTCATTGAAAGGACTGTTGCCTTTTGTAAAGAAGGAAAACAATGGAAATCTCAGTGAATTTTCTAGCCAGCATCATGCCAATTGGCATGTTTCAGGTCTTTGCAGTGCTCCTCTGCTCTCCGCTGGGCACTGGGTGCTGTGTGACATAAATGATGCATTTGAGAGCCTGAGCTCTAGGCTCTGACATTATGGATGTTCCTGTATATTTTTTAATATAATCAGTGAGCCATTATGTTGGTGACTTTTCCTCATGACTGTGTTTTGGAAGTTGCATTACCAAGAATTAGCAAGCAAATAAAATTTCTTTGGAGAAAACATGGTGTATACCAAGGGCAGCTGGTGTTTCAGAACTCTGAATCGCTCAGTCTGAAGAAATTTTAACATTTGGTGGTGGTTTCCCTGGTCCCTGAAGGTTTAGACTGACGGGTGTGTATGTGTGTGTTGTGATGATGGAGTGCAGCAGACCCTGGGTGGGTGGGTGGATAAAGGAAGGTCCAATGCTGGATTCTCAGTAGAGGTCAGCTCCTGAAAGTTCACACCAAGTACTTCTTTGGAGGCTTGGCCACTTCATTCAGTGCCCAAGAAGGAACTGTTGAATGCTGGTTCAACTGTGCTGAAATCTAGCCCATAATTTACTAGGGCAAGTAAAAATTTAACACTATTCATCAGACTTTGGTGTGCAGAGAAACATCTCAGCAAGATACTGCTGAGAATTGAAGCTGTGTCTGATTCTAAATACGCGTGTTGGCCTGTGAATTCTTGGCTACTTTCTCTTCGTGCTTCAAATTGAAGACTTAACTGGGAGTGGCGCTGGGAATGACTGGAGCACAGCCATCATCTGAACACCTCTGGATTTCACAGAGTGGAGCGCTTGCAGCCAACCATACCCAGTGTTGTGTTGATGACAGTGAAGAGGTGAAGACGAGTGGAAGTTAGATTTGGCTTTGGAGATAAGTGGACTGTCTAGAGAAATAAATATTGACACATCACTGGAAGCCAAAGTCTGAGCACAGTAACCTGCCGCAGCGCTGAAATTCCCGCTTGCTGTGCTGTGTGTGGTTATTTGGGTGCCAGGCTAATCGCACTCTGCTTGCTGTTTCCGAGTTACCGTTTGCTTACAGCCTAGGAGAGTTTATTCATCCCTGCATACTTGGTGCAGGAGTGCAACATCTGGCCACGTTCTCTGGCTAATGTTTTATTGCTATTAATATAGATTCCAGCTGTTTCCTCCATTTAGGTTGTGGTTATGTTAAATATTCCCCTTTTATCTACTGAATATTTGGACTATACAGAGGAGAAAAAGAAACTGAGGAAGATGATCCCGAGGTAGGAGCGGGTGGAGGAACCCTGCGCCTGTGCCTTGCTGCGGGCTGCCTGTTTGATCTGGAGAGCTCCTCGTGTTGGGTGTCTGTTCTCTGTCTGTGAAAGGATATTCTGTGAGATGTGCTGCAGTGCTGATGTCAGGGGTAGCGGGGTGGCAGCTATTTCTGTTAGAATCAGCTTGGCCAAAATTAGCAATACTGTAAAAATCTTCTTAATATTTCTCTCTCCTTCCCACTGTGATTCCACTTGGTTTTGTGTTCTGAATTCTGTAGGGTCTGAAGAACTAATAACTCTCTGTGAGCTGCCTTATTATTGCCCAGCAATCCTACCTATCCTAAAGAAGTATTCCAACCTGCCACTGCTTTGAATCTAAGACTTAATTAACTCTAAACCAGAAGTAAGGGAAGCTGAATATTCTGCTCTCACTTCAGCTAATTGAATGGAGAAGCTGTTTCCAGTAGATTTGGCTAACAGCTCCTGGCTGGGGCTCTCCTGTGTGTGCAGTTCTCTTCCCTCCCCCACTCCGGTTTCATGTGCCTCTTCAAGAGGTTTTTCCTTTCTATTTAAAATTAGATTGGCTCAGTACATGAATCACTTTCAGTGAATCTTTGTTATAAATATAGAATTCTTGTGAATCATTTTACTCTCCTGCAAGGCTGAGTTTAGCAAGAGCCTGTTAAATACATGGTAGTCGATTTTCAGGGCCTGTCTGCATCAGTAACTGAAAATTTCCTGGCTCTCCTAGGCCCTAAATGGTTGGAGGTGCCAGTCAAACAGTGTGTGCCCCTTTTCCCACACCCTTCCTCAGTGCCTCGTTGTTTGGTACGTGGGGTTTGTAAGCACAAGAAAGGCAAAGGCTGAGATGGCAGAGGGGCTGTTCAGCCCCGTGCTGGACTGTGGCGTCTCTGAGCAGAGCGTGGGCTCATCATCTGGTGAGCAGAGGGACAATTCTGATGTAAGATCAGTGCAGAGCATTGAGCCTGAGTGGGTTTCCTCACAGTCTGGATAGCCCTTGAAATGTGTCTCCATGGTCCAGGATTCAATCCATTTTGTGTAGGGTTCATTTGCAAATCTGGAGCAGCTTCTATGGGATGTGACTTTATGGAGGTGCATTGGCAAACATGGGTAGGAGGGCTGCTCTCCTGCCCCAGGGTCACACTGAGACCACAGAAAACGTGTGCTGAGATGGGAGACACCGTCTCAGCACTACCTGTCTGACACCTTGAGCGTGCAGCAGGAAGCAGTGAGCTCACCTTTGTGAGCTCCTGAAGGAAGTGCCATTCTCTGGGCCACCCTTGCTGGTCCTTGGAGGAGTAACACCTCCGTGCCGGTCAGCCCTACTCATCCAGCAGGAGAGACCGGTGCAAACCACAGCGACTCTGCTGACAGTCTGTGGTTTGCACCTCTGTGGTTTAAGAGAAGGAAAACAGTGTTGACGTTGTCATCTTTGTGGGGAAGATGAATGCGGGTGTTTTTGTGTTTGTTCTCAACCCAGTTTATGACCTAGTTACACTCCAGTTACTCTTTCATCCTGTCTGATTTCTCGAGGGTGTAGCTCTGTCGTTCAGAGCTGTAGAGGTTCAGTTTGGGCTGTGTGCAGTGCAGCTATTATGTGCCAAATTGGGACCAAGATTCCAATTCTGGGGGGCTGCAGGTTGCTGTTGGGTGAATTTCACCGGTATTGTGTTGTCAGTCTGAGTACGGTGAGATGACGCCAGCTGTGTGGATGTCTGTGACATCTTTAGTGGACGGGTGTTTCTGTTGGAAGCTGGATGTGGCTGTTCTCAGCCCGGGTTATCTGGTGCCGTTTCCTTGGTAACGGAGCTGGTACGGCATGACGTGGGGACCGTTCCGCTGAGTGCCATCTCTGCGGGCCAGGGAGAACAGCCTTCATTTCACCGGCTTCCCTCAAGTTTTCATGGCCAGTTGTGTTTGCAACAGGCATGCTAACCCTCCCCAGCTTTTGCACTTCTGAGGGAGAGGGAGAAGGAGAAGGAAAAGGAAAAGGAAGCTTTTGTTCTGTCTGTCTTGGCAGTTACCGCGTGTATTTACCTGTAATCTGCAAGCAGAGCTTTCCAGTTCAGTGTGTTACATTTACTGTCTGTGTCCAAAAACTACCTGCAGCTTTGCTAAGCCTTTTCTGCCTGGTTGCCCATCTTTAGATCTGACAGTAACATGTTGCTATAAGCAATGAATTAAAAACCTGTTCAAATCAGCTTCATGCAGCAAACGTAATGGAGCATGCCTCTTCCTGAGTGGATCAAAGACAAGGTTACCCGAATGTTGTTCTTTATGTCTTCAAGGACGTGTAGCTCACATCATGAATCTCACAGGATTGGTTTTCTCCAAGTGGTGTCTTTTATGTGTCCAGTCAAGATCTTTCATTAACTCACTCTTTAATATTTCTTCTCTTTTTCCCTCTTTCATAAAAAAAACCAAAAAACCAAAAAAACCCAAAAACCTGTACAGAAGGTTTCAGAGGAGCTAGAAAGGTACCAGATTAGGATAACTTTACTCCACATGTACAAAGCCAGTTCCAGCTGTGCTTAATAACACTCTTTATCTTGCTAAGCCAATAATAAAATAATAATAAAATAATAATAAAAAAAGGGCCCTTCAGACAATTTCAGTCTCATCTTCGAAACCAGTACTTTGATGTTTTTCAAAGAGCTGTCTCGTTTCCAGTGGATGCATTTAGTAGGAGTTTGAGGAGCTCTCTTGTCCCGTCTGCTCAGCAAGGCAGCCCTGAGGAACTGGGGCAGCCAAGGACACTTCACAGAGCTGGTGCCTTCAGCGGGGCACAGGCGGGGGCTTCCACCCAACCTGCGAGGTCCACGTGCCTCTGGCAACATGGGGAAAGAGAAACTTTGGGAAGGGCTTCTGCAGGCTTCTCTTCCTTCTCTGGCATTCATCCCGAGTGTTGCATCCGTGGTGGAATGGGTAGCCAGAGTGGTCACTGTGACAGCATGGGTCACCAGGACGTTTGTTAATGCTCTTCACCGTGTGCAGAGCTGTAGGAGCTGCTCCGTTTGTGGGCATTGTTCATTGGAGGGGGGAAGGACAGGGAGGGCGTGGGGAGCCTTCTCCTGGGACAGGCACTGAGAGCAAGCCCTGCACACAGTGCATGCTTGGTGCTTGAGGAATGGGTTATGCTGCCAGAAGGACACTGCTCCTGTGATAATAGTAATTAAATGTAGAATATATTCATAATGTCTTGTTTTTAAAGGTAAATTGATAACTGCTCTGAAAGCAAACTGTCCAGACAATATCTCCTTCAGTGGAGTTAGCAGTGTGTTGTTCTGACTGGTGTTGGAGAAGAGGAGACTGAGGGGAGACCTCATTAATGTTTATAAATATGTTAAGGGTGAATGTCAGGAGGATGGAGCCAGGCTCTTCTCAGTGATGCCCAATGGTAGGACAAGGGGCAATGGCTGTGAGCTGGAACACAGGAGGTTCTGCTTCAACTTGAGAAGAAACTTCTTTACAGTGAGGGTGACAGAGCCCTGGAACAGGCTGCCCAGGGAGGGTGTGGAGTCTCCTGCTCTGGAGACATTCAAGACCCACCTGGACGCCTTCCTGTGTGATCTCATTTAGGTTCCTGCTCTGGCAGGGGGGTTGGACTAGATGATCTTTCCAGGTCCCTTCCAGTCCCCAACATTCTGTGATTCTGTGTAATTGTTACTTAGGTGTAGCAACGACACTGACAATTAAAAACTGGGATTGTACAAAATGTTCACCATTCACTGTGTGTTTGCTTTAAATGAAACGTGAACTTCAAATTGACTCATAATTAAATTATTGTTCATAGGAGTTGACTGTGCTTGGCCTGGTTTATAATTTAAAGGTATTTTTATGTTGTTTGAAATGAGTCTCGGTAGTTTGTTCGCTTTGAATAAATATTTTGAGTGCATTCAATGAAATAATCCTGAATTCTTATGTTGTAAAATAATTGCCAGAATCAAAATGTCTGTTGTTCAGATGTGAATCCAGCGTGCCTGCTTGTCACAGTGAATGTGGTCACTGTGTTTTCGGGGAAGGCTGGCAGTAAATGTGAGTAAAAATGGTAACTTGGACACTGTCAAACATGCAGAACTTGGCTTTTCAATGAGATTTTCATTCAAATTAGGAAAGGGATGAAGGGCACAAAAAGCTTTTTTTGGCCTGAATAATAAATCTGCTACCAGTAATTAAACCCATTAATTAAAATGTACAGAATCCCTGTGAGGCTGAAATGAAAAGGCCAGTTCAGATTTTGAGCTGCAGGACGGTATTTAATGTTGTGCTCGAGGTTTCCTTTAAACCCTCTCTGGGAAGGGCAGGTTTGTGATGGACCTTCCTTGGGGTGTGGAGGAGAGGAGAGGGAGAGGAGAGGGACAGGGAGAGGGAGAGAAAGAGGGAGAGAGAGAGGGAGAGGGAGAGGAGAGGAGAGGAGGAGTTTCCCCCGCTGTCCCTGGGCACTGTGCCGCTGGCCTCCCTGGGGACCGCGCTGGCTTTGACAGAGCTGTGCCGGGACGAGGGTGGGTTTATTGCAGGGGCATGACCACTGTCGGCTCCTTTCCCCCCACACTTGTGGCTGGTGCTGGTTTTTCTCTGGTCCATCCCAGGCTGGATGTGCAGGGAGGAGGAACAGCGAGCCTCTCCGCTGAGGGGAGACTAGAGAGCTTGGCTTGCTCAGCCTGGGAGCCAAGCCTGTCCCCTTGATTGGGCTGCATTAACCTCAGGTTTTGTTGTTTCCATTTCCACTATGCATATTGCTTTTCTTCTCTTATTAACTGATGAAAATTACTGCTTTTTTTTTCTGACTAATGCTGTGTTTAAATATCAAAGATCTAAAAAAAGAACAAAGAAAAATAATCTGTGTCATGATCTGTCCAGTAATGCATTGGGAAAGGCAATGTGGTTTGACTGCACAGCTGGATCTGAATATGAATTGAAGGTGTTTATACATTATCTGTGACTACCTGTAGTCATGCCTGCAAGCCCCTCAAACAAAAGAAGGATGTGATCACTGCACTGGGGGGAGCTTATGGTACAATGAATTCACATTAGTAGGCGATCCTTGAAGCGGCGCTCCGTGTCTGTGTGGATAATACAGCAGAGAGGTGGCCTGAGCCCTGTCAGCTCACACACCCCATCCCAAAGTGACCAGGCACTTGCCTGGACACAAACTGGGAGCTGACTTGCCCAACTACCAGTCCCCTCTTCTCTGGAAGCAGCTGCTTGCAGTTTCCTTTTGCACCGTCCCGGGGCACCTGGGCTTGGATAATTGTCAGCGTGAGATGCTTCCTTCTTGGAAAATAAGTAGAAGGAGATGTTAGTTGGGATGACTCTGTGTCAGTCAATATCTGGTCACAGTGAAAGGGCTGGCAAATTCTGAGAAGCAGAATGGTTCTTGGGTCCTGTTAACATCTATAACCAATTCGGTATATAACTTGATTGCTGTTAATCTGCAAAACACTTATTAAGATTGGACTTGCTGTCAAACCATTTAACAGTTATTTCCCAGCTTTAATTAGGTGTCGTCACAGCTTCCTGAAGCAGATGAGTACTCCATTCCTTTTGGAGGCAGTAGACAATAAGAAAGCAGTTGTGTGGCTGGATTTTCTGGAGCCACATGCTTAGTCTGACATCAGTTAAGTGTTTAATTTTCAGGGTCTGCAGATGTTTGTAGAAATACAATTAAATAGCTTCAGCTGAAATCATGGGTATGTCTCTGTCAAAGCTGGCAGTGGAAAACCAGGAAACCTGTGGGTGTGAATGTGGCTGGTGACGGCGCAGGACCAGGTATCTGGCTGTGTCAGGGGCAGATAGCGTGGCTGAGTTGCAGGAGTGCCTGGTAGTGCTGGTTAGGAATCTACGCTGCTAACATAAGGGTTAACCACAAAAATGTGGTTAGTTGTGGGACTGTTCTCTTCACTGGTCTTATGATGACTTGTTATCCCATTTTACACAAAGTTAATTGTGTTTGAAAGAGAAGATCTAATTAGGAACCAATGACTGCATGATGCTGGAGCTTGTGTTCTGTTTTTTCTCGTCCAGGACCTGAAATCCAAGCAATTATCAGAGTCACCAAACGTCACGATTGCCAGCCCCAAGCAATGAAAAATCATGAGTCAGAAATCTTTTCCTTCGTGGTCCTAAATTACAAGACTGAATTAAAGTTTATGACAGGCAAATAAAATCAACTGAGGAATAGAAATCTATTTCTTGAATACATTTCTTATCCAGGCATTCTTATCCAGTGACATGCTTCAAGATGGTAAAGCTTTCAGAAGAATATCAAATATCCACAGACTTGCAGTGAAATTGTAGGAGGCAGCAATGTGGGAAATTCTTCTTTGTTTTTAAGGTGGGAAATAAGTTCCCGATAGAAGCCCTTTCTCTGCCTCCTATTTAAAGTAGAGCAACAAAGTGTGAACAGATGTTCAACGAAAGGAACAGGAGATTAATTTGCAGTTGGTCTGGATCTGGTATCTGAAGTGTCCTGACTGTCCACACAACAAGCTGGAGTTGCAGCCTTCCAGTTCCTCTGAAAAACAGCCCCATTAGGAAGAGACACTTGTGCTTTGGGGTTTTTAGGTGATTGCCTCGAGGCTTCTAAATAGCTCGGTGCTCCTACGATCTGACAGGAACATTCAGATTTCGGTTTCCTCTCTTATTTTCGTAGCTCACAGAAGTGTAACTTATGTAGAAATAGATGTAAATAACCACTGTCCAACCAGACATTGTGTTACTGTAATTCTTTTGGCTTTCTACCCTTGGCATTTTAAAAAATGCAGTTAATCTGCTATGGAAATGCATGTCTCGTAAACAGAATATAAGCCCCCCTGTATTACTACTCCTATTTGGAAAACAAATGAAACATTTTCAGTGATGAGTAATGCTTATAAAATAGTTTTCAGAGGTTCTAGCTCACTTCATAAACACATTAGCCCAAAGAGAGCACGAGAGATTATCATAATTGAGGGGAGGCAAATATTTTTTCACACAATTTTAAAAGCTTTTGATTGTGCTCCAAAGATGACTGCTTTAAAGTAATGAGTGGTGTGCTATGGAAGAGAGAAAAAAAGGAGTGAATATTAGCTGTGATGTGAAACCAAACAGTTCTTGAACTGCACGTGTTTTTAGTTTGAGAAGCAAAATACAATCTCTCATGCTTTTTAGAGCACTCTGCTAAACATTTTACTTTAGTCTTGGGCCATCAAATTGGATCATACTCAATTATTTAGAGAAACTTCAGTAATTTGGATTTAGCCTTAATAGTGTTTAATGGAAATACTTCAGTTTTCTGGAGGGTATTGAGAACCTTGAAGCTTAATGGTCAAGATTTTAAAGAGAAGCAGTCACCAAACTCCACTCCTGATGTTTCCCAGCCAGAGTTATGTTTAGAACTGAGGATTGTCCATTTAGGTATCTTTTTTTTCCCAGGGATTTGTTGAAAAATTGATCTCTCTCCTGTCTTTGTGACAGGGCAAAACACAAGTACCTTGAGCCCAGGTAAACCTAACCATTAAACCACACAGCCTTGGATGTTCTGTCCCACTAACTGCTGCTTTTACCTTGCTTCCAGGGAGAAAAGGGGCTTTCTCCTGATATGGATTCAAACCATCCAGTTAGCTATAAGTAGAGTTTTCAAATGAAATCATTCCTTTATAGTGTGTTCTCAACATTTATGTAACAGTGAATCTCCTTTCACATGAGCCCCCCAAGAGTGGAATGGAAAAGGTTTTTTCTGGTAGTTATTAAGTGCAATTTTACTGATGGCCTCTTCAAGGCAGACACTGTCTTCCCCTAGATAGTTCCACAGGACCTAGTTCTGTGTGGTCCTGATCACAGATAGTATCTCTTGGTGTGCTGCTGTAAAATAAAAATACTTGGTGGTGTTCTAGCACCTGTGTTTTCCTTTGCATGGATTCCAAGTGCTTTGCTACGTCAGTGCTTTACCAAACACTGATAGATGTACTTTGTACTAAGGGTGCTTCCTCGAGACATCGGAACTCCTTCATTCTGGAGGTTTATGTGCTTAACCCTGAACATTCAGAAGTGATCAGAGATATCTTTATATCATTCATACCCCATGCTATGATATTTAAATCTAACCACGAGAGGTCTGAGGTAGAAATTAGTTCAAAATGAACCACTTTTTTAGTGCTTTTTGTTCTGAGAGGCGAGGGAATCCTTCCGTCTCAGTTGCGGTGGTTGTTGCAGGCTTGGGTTTGGTGAATGATGTGTTGAAAATCACGTGAGGCAGGTGGGAGTGAGAGTTTGGCTGCAGCACAGCTCTCTCCCTGTTATCCTTGCCTGTTGTCCCATGAGCATACTTGGATTTGTCACAGTAAATCCCTTATTGGCAGTGCAGATATATCTGGAGAGTCTACGATCCTTGGTGTTTGAAGCCAGGCTGTCAGATGGGCTTGAGACTTAAGCACATAGTTCCTAGTCAGTTTTTCCCTCTTCCATAAAATGCAGAAAGCAGCACCCTTTGGACAAAGGAGTAAATTTGGATTTCTCCTCTGCAGTCATTTGCTTCTTAGCTAGTATGAGGTACAGCTGGGAATCACCTGCTCAGTGTGCATTTCTCAGTGATATAGCATGCTGTAACTTGGTAATAAACTTGGTTTCAAACTGGGCAGGTCTGTGATTAGCCAGGTAAAGCAACAGCAGCTGGAGATTGTGAGCATCTGATTGCTTCTTTATCATCCTCCTCTTGTTCTTATTTTCTTCAGCCTCATGAATTCTATTCCCTGTGCACAGTTTCCATGAAAACAAGGTATTTAGCTGCAGTGTTTCTTCCTGTCTAAGGAAAATTTCATCTGCTAAATAAACCCAATAAAAATCCTTCCACAGGCTGTCTTTTCTCTGCTTACCACCCTTCCAGCCCCATCCCTGGAGCTCTCTGATTTCACACTCCATTAAGTCATGTCCAGATTTTCATAAAGGCAAAAAAGGAGAAAACTGAAGTTGTTCACCTGACCCTGCAAGAAGTAGCCTTGTTGAAGTAATAAAAAAGCGACATTTTTCAGAGCTTGTTGGGGACCATGATTATTTGGACTGTAAATCAATAATATATCTACACTTAATTAAATTCAGCAGTGGATACTGCAGGGGATGTTCCTCAAAACTTTCTGGAGTTAATGAATTTTTAGATGGCTGCTGTCAGCTGAATGATACAAGGGAATTACCTGAGCTGTGCTGATTTATTCCACGTGCAGTGGTGGTCTTCCAATCTGTACATAGTGAATACCTGCATTTTTCTGTAGTCAGTTTTTGTGTGTATTTATTGTAAGTATAGCAGCAGTAGGCAGGCTGGGGTCACCTTGTGCTCTGCTCAGAAAGCTTACAGTAGTTATTTATCCCTGTCCATGTGTACACGTAAATAAAAGCATGTGTGTGTGTACAAACTACCTGCTTGTACACAGAACTACCTGTTGATGTCTTTCTGATGTTATCAGTTCCTCCAGAAACAGCTAAATCTTCATCTCTTTATGTCTTTTAAGTGTGTCAGATTCCAAAAAGGGAAAAGTGGTTAATTTTCTTTAAAATAGATAAATAACTTCATTTGCCTGTCTCAAAGGTGCTTCTGATTTTAACCCCTAAAATGTTTCTTGTGTTATCTTGTTAGGCAGCAGTCTGAGCTCTGTGTTCAGCAGCTTGCTACTCCAGGGGGATTGGCTATTTGTGGTTTCTTAAAATAAAGAAAAGTGGGTTTGCAGAAACCTGGTTTACCTGACACTCCAGCTCTCCTCCCCCAAAATACTTCTCTGTCAAGATTATTTTGTCCCACCTCCCAGCTCTGCCATGTATTGATGTTGCCTCCATTGCACGCTGGTTGGGTTTTATGTGTGTCTCTGAGTGTGGTTGTAACACGTCATCTGCATCGATTTCAGCTGATTGCACATGTGTGCTGATGCACCAGGGAAATGGGGACGGGGAGTGTTTGTGCACACCGTACCCTTCTGTGTGCTCACTTAAAATCTTGTGTCCTTCCTTTCTGACACTGTCCAGCAGAGCAGTGGGGGGTGGGTATGTTATATTCAGTGTAAATGAGTTCATTCAGTTTGGTTTCACCTTTGCCTACAAGATAAATGCCGAGAGCCTGCCATGGAGAATTGATTTAAACCCAGGAGGTGGCCAGGAAACAGTGCTAATTCCCTTGCAGGTTACCAGAATGCAAGGAGCACAGCAGCCTCACTGCAGAGCCATGGGTTTGCGGAGAGACGTTCCTGGGGAGATGTGGAGGTTTTCAGGAGTAAGAGTTTGTAAATGCTGGCTTATTTCACTGTAAAAAGTGTGCTTTTACTGTTTCAATCCAATGCTTGGAAAATAGAAATCTAATTTTTGTGGTTGGTTTAAAACTGAAGAGAAGCAAAAGGAGAAAAGATGAGTGGAGCTACGGAGACATCCTCAGAGACCTCGTATTTCCTCTCTGCCAAGCCATTTGAGCAGCACTGTCAAGATCCTCTCGTGTCTTTTAAAAGCTTCTGCAGCTTGAGGTGATTCTTCTGCGAGTTCTTTCAGGATGTGTTCAGTTTCCTTTTGACTGAGCCTGGCTGTGTGTGCACACACGCGGGAGGACGTGGTGTGGGTGGTGGTGACAGGGTGCCATGAGATCAGTGTCTGCCTTTGGCCAGGCAGTGAGCAAAGGGCCCTCCGTGACTCTTCCAGGCAGTGACTTCTTTAACCAATGTGCTGTGAAGCTCTTGGCTGCTCGTTGTGCTGGAGGGATCCCTTCCTGCTGCTGTCCGCTACGGAGGGGACATCTGTACGGTCCCCTGGGTTGGGATAGGAGGGCATCTGTGCTGCAAGGTGTGCTGCCCTCCTCTGGGTAAAAGCCACTGTGTGTTTGAAAGCTAATCCAGATGAGGTCAGATGTGGATGTAAAGTCAGTTTGCTGGTCTGGAATAGTTCCCTTGCATAAAGGAGCCTGGAGAGAAAAGTTGGAGACAGGCAGTAGTGTTAGCCTCAGTCTGTGGGCAAAGCAGAGCAGAGTGAAGTGAGCTGAAGGTCGCACAGGCTGGGACTATAACCTGAACCCAGACCTAGGGGTGTCTTACACACAGAACTGGATGTGGTGTGTTCATCTCAGCCTGTGGAACACACATTTTGAGGCAAACCAGCAGCCACTGCCAGTGTCTCTCCCCTTGCAAATAACCCCTACACGTGTATTGCAGGCAGTGGGGGACGGCGTTGTGCCAAGTCCTTGTGATGAGAAATGTCACAACGGAATAATTAAATCCTGGGGCTTTAGGGGCAGTCACTGTGGAAATTGCCCTCCGTGGCAGCTGCAGCATTTATTAATAATTAAAGCTGCGCCTGCTGTGCTTTTCACTAAATTTGTTTCATTAATATTTTATTGTTTTAAAGAAAGGAAAAAAAAAAAACAAACCCACAGTGAAGGTGGGAAGAGCCTGTTTCCTAAGCAACAGCAATGCACTTCTTTGCAGTTATTTTTAAAGGCAGGTTGCTTCATTTAAGATTTGGAACCAATTATTGCTGCATTGCTTCAGGCATCCGGAAAGCTGCTTTTCTTTTTTCATTTTCTTTATTTCTCATTGAAAGACAGAGCAAAACAGTAGCTGGGTTAAGAGTTGTGATGGTTGCTAGACAGGATCTATGTCTGTGATGTAAAGAACATCCCCGTGCTGTCATCACTCTTTGTTCTTGCCGTGCTGCTCTACCTGGCCTTGCAAAACCCCGTGGGCAACCAAAGGGCGCTCGCCCCCGCTACTGCTGCTGGAGGAGATGCACAGATGCTCCCTCTTCCTTTGAGGAGGAGCAGCCTGGCCTGCAGGGCTGTCACCAGCACTGGGTCCTGCCTGTGTGAGACCTGCAGCCCCCTTTGATGGCAGTGCGTGTTTCCTGGAACAAGCTGATTGCTGAGAGGGGTCAAGCGGGGATGTGCCCGTGTGTCCTGGTCCTTTCAGGGGGTAGGGGTGGGCTTGGGCTTTTGTGTGTAATGTGGGTGGAAAAGCAAGGGGGTGGTTGTCCTCTGAGGCAGCAGTTCTGGGTGGGGAGGATACCAGCGTGGGAAGCGGTGCCAGACTCGCTGCTGGAGGGTCTTGTTTGGTGCAATCAAGCTCATGTTCTGCGAGATGCAGAAGAGGAGTGTGCAGACACTGGGGCTGTTGGTGCTCTTCTGCTGCTGCCACACAGCATCTCAGTGAGGCTCTGGTTTTTGCTTCTCCCGGGATAGGACTCCTCCGGGTTCAGCCCAGGCAGGACCCTGTTTGCAAAGAGCAGTAGGAAATGTCAGGACAGTTATTCCCGTATAGCCCAGGGCCAGCGGCAACAAAGCCCTGGTCAGGGAGGGGTCAGTGGTGGTCTCTTCCTGGGGGTGGGATGGAGAGGAGAAGCACACTGACTTACTGTCCGTCTCACAAGGGGGCAAGGCTGGATTTCTTTTCTGCTTCCAGTTAAATCTCTTTACAGATAAAATGCTGGTAAGTGCCTTGATCCTTAGTTCCTGATGGCAAGTTTTTTAAGTATTCAAGAATGCAAAAAGTGGGATAAATTTATACATATTTTCTTCTACTTTTTATCAGTGTTACCTATATGTGTTTGTCTCTCTCTCAGTATGTGTTTATACAGTGCTTGATGCAATGGGACCTTAGTCTAATCCAGAAAGTAATAACCATTTCTTTAAAATTTAGGATACTCTCTCCTTCCAAACAGCAGTTTGTTGGTGCTGTTTGAAGTGAAACTGGAAGGTAATAAGCAATTAAATGAGGGGTCACAAAGAAAGGTGAATCACACTAATTTTTTCAGAGAGGCAGTGAGTGTGAAAGTGTGCAAATACCTTGTTGTACCACTCAGTGAGGCTTTATTTGGCTGACAGCAACACGGATATAATGTGGATGGGCCAGTGTTTCTCTTCACCACTTTCACAACAGCAACTTTGCCCATTTGCCCTGGAAAGAGAAGTGGGTGTGGATTTGCTTAGCACGAGCATTTAAGCTGAAGACATGAATTGAATGCTGTGAATGCTCAAATGCTCTTATTTATTAAAAAAAAAAGGGGGAAAAAAAGAAAACCTAGCAACAAAAAGCAAAACCCAAGTCCTTCATTATCAGTAGGTACATGAGACGTGCTGTTTGATTTACACCAGCTGTGCTGCTTTCCAGAGGGCTTGCCAGTCTCCGAGTTACTCCTTTATTGGAGGATGGCTCTGTCTGTGTAGGGGTTTCCTGTGTTTATTTGAGTTGTCCCTGTTGTTCGAGTGTTGGAAGAAGCTGGTCACAGCACAGTGCATCAGGATCCTGTGCTTTTGGCACGTTTGCCAACAGCGTTTACGTGATTTGTTTCAGAATTAGGCAGCTTGAGGAGAGACTGTTAAGACACCACATGTTTCTTGTTTCATTTTAAGATGAAATTGGAGTTTTGGTTGCAGTTGTTCTCATATAGGCTGTGCAATGAAGAAATATATCAAATTTATTCTGAAGAATTTGCAGTCAAAATAAACTTAGGACTAGAAAGGAGGAGAAGAAGAATGTTGACGTCTCTATTTTACAGAGAATGAATTCAGAGTATACAGTAAGAGACTTGGCTTTGCTAACTCAGATTAGTTGTGTCTCCATAAAAAATGTTAAAAATGAACAATCCCAAGTCCCCAGGCCATCAGTATTTAATTCCACTGGCTTTCCCTCATAGGGAAATTAAGGCTTTCCATGGAAACTTTATCTTCTGTCAGATTTTATCCAGTGTTACTTAGCTTAAAAACATCTGCCTTCGCAGCTGAAAGCAGACAGTGACATGGTTATCCCCCAGCACATTTCCCATTTGTTTTTCTAACGCTGTTTTCTGCCCTCTAAGAGCGAACGGTTGTGCTTTCTGAACACGCATTAGGTTAATTTGTGTAGTGAGTGATAGCAGGAAGCCAATTCCAGTTTTCTTTTTTCCAGTATAAGGCACAAAATGTGAAGTTATTAATACCTCATAAATGCTTCTCTTAATTTTTTTTTTTTGTTCAGCAGATCGTTCTTCGGTCTTGCAAAGAAACAGAGGAGCAGTGCTGGAGGTGAGGGGACGTTTTCACTGCCACTGTTCAGTACAGTCACATCCTGTGATCCCCTGACTGCTGTGGCTTCTAGAGTACCAGACGCAGGAGGTGTTTCTGTGTCTCTGCCATTCAGTCTTGCCTGGGACTTGGGTTAGTTTTCAGGGACTGAGCAGTGAGGATGGGTATTTTTCAGATGCAGACATGGAATTTGGAGGCTGTTAAATACAATAAGGAGGAAGAATCTTCAAGAAGTGCTCAGCCCCCGACAACATCAGGCTTAAAGTGCATCGAAATGCTGCCTTCTTTCAAAATTATCTGCCGAATCTTGGGAGAGACGCAGCGTGTCCCAGCAGATGGAATAGCATTTGTTACTCCTAACAAACACTTACTGTGGCAATTCGCGCTGCCGTGCCGCGGGACTGCCTGCTGTCGCTAAACACAGGAGAGCATCGCTCAGATGCTGAACCCAAACCCTCCTGTGGGGGCTGGCGTGGGCTTCGGGGGGTGCACACCTTCCAGATAACGTTGGCTTTTTCCCCTCTCTATGAATGAATCGGTCTGTTCTCCTTCATACCTTTTTATGGCCAGTGTTGACTGGATGAGTCATCCGCAGTCTCAGTTGAAGAGCTGGTAGACAGGGAAGGCTTGCTTTTTACTTTGTGGGTTTGGTTTTTTTTGTGTGTGTGTGTTTATCTTGTTTCTTTTCCCTGCAGCAGTTTAAATGAGAGCTGGTTAGACTTCTGATGCAGAGTCTTGCAAGGCTGAAACAGTGCAATGTGGTCTTTTCCTGGTGACCATCAGAGCATGTTGCAGTAAGGTTTGCAAAATGAACCTCACAGGTTGATCTGTTGTAGTTGTAGCTCTGGCTGCTTCTCTATTCCCTCTCAGGCTGTAATAGTGTCACATTTTCTTCTCAGTTCACAGACCTTTTAATCTTTCTGTCCAAAGTGAGATGATGGGCTTTGTTGGAAGGTGATCTTGTAGTGATCTCCAGTGCTTTGGGAGTGGTTTATCTTCCCAACAAAGCTTCTCTTCTCCACCCAGCCAACTGAAAAGTCCACTTCCCTCAATGAGACTTGGTTCAGAGTTCAGGAATATTAAAACAAAACACAAAAAAACCCCAACCAACCAAACCAAAAAACCAACCAGCTCAGCTATGACCTGGATGGACTCTGATGTTTGTGGGCTATATGTGTTCTGAAGTAAGCGTAGCTCTGGCTTTGGTTCTTGTCTCTCTCCTCACCCAGCCTCTTCATTTCTCTAAGTTTCCTATTAGTCACCACATAATGAGAGAACTGCAGGCAGCAGTACTCTAGGAGCAGTTGGTGGGTTTGTCTAGAATATGGCATTTTAAACAGTAAAACACATAATGAAAGCAGCTTTAGCTCCTCACCTGTAGCCTCACTTGTCCCATAGGTTTCCATGTATTCCGTAGTCTCATTGCATCTGGGTTCTTTCCCAGTGGTGTTAACCAATGCACTGGTGATGTCTGCCTGTGTCTCATGCTTTTTTCATAGCCTGCCCTTCGCCAGAGGAGAATGGAATACATGAGGCAGTTGAGAGGAAGGGGGCTGGTAGATTTTTAACATTATTTTTATGCCTATTTCCAATGAGAGGTGGCATAATGAAAGTATCTCCCTTCCATTAGGATATGAGGAATTACTATTTTAAAAATGAGAAATAAAAGGATGATTTATTCTGTCCTGTTTCTGCAAATCAAGATCCTGTGGCAATGAAAGCTGTTTGAACCTGAACTCTGTGTAACTTCCATGAGATGCTTTCTTCCCAGTATCATTCTTCAAAGGCAAGTGCTAAAATTTCTACAACATGATTTTTAAAATGAGTAGCAAACAACAGGAAAGTATGACCTCCAATTAGTCCTTTTTGTTGCAAACACCAGACCAGATGGAGAAGTACAAGTGGGCGAAACGGATGCAGCAATTCACAAAGATAAATAGGAGCCTCTGCTCAAAACAGAGATCATCAGTAAAGGCAGATTTCTAGCTCAGTGTATCTTGAGTTAGGGGACCTGGTTCTGCCACGAGGTGTTGAGAAGAGGTTTTGCCTTTGGCTGCATTTTTGATAGAATTGGGAATTCTTTCACACTGACGTGTAAAATGGGGTGAAAATACTGGGAGATATTTCAGTCCTTTGGCTGGTTATGTACTGACGTTGTCTGTAACTCAAGGTGCTTGTTGTCACAGATTGGACAGCTGCTGGCATCCTCTCATTTTGAGATCCAGTCTGTCTATCTGTCTGTCTCTTCCCCGCGCTGTTCTCTTGACTCCACACCTGAGCAGTGGGTGTTAGCAGGCGGCATTCACTGAAGAGGAGACTGATGCACAGCAGTACCCATGACTTCATCTCCTTCCTTCTCTTGCAGGTGTTGTGGAAGCATGTCTCCTGCACATGCTGAAGCGCAGGGCTGCCGGCTTCCTGCGGACGGACAAGGTGGCTGCACTCTTCACCAAAGTTGGCAAGACGTACGCGATAGCTGGAGACATATGCAAGAAAGTGCAGGAACTGCAGCAGCAGGTAGAGAGCAGGTGAGGCTGAGGTCTGCTTGTCAGCAAAATTCATACAGTTTCGTGTGTGCAGCACGCAGAGGACACAGAGACTGCTTGGTAACTGCAAAGTGGTCTGTCTTGGCCACCGTTGCTAAAGCTTTGTCTCTTCAGTGTCTGTAACTATGCAGCAAATGTTTTTGTTTGATGGAGCTGACAGCAAGCAAAAGGACAGAGTTTGGGAGCTGGGTCTTTGGTGTTTTGTTTTGTTTCTCAGTGCAGCAGATCAGAACGTCCTGCCCACACAAAGCAACAGAAGTGAATAATAGCTGGTGATTTTAGAGAGTGCTCACAGGCAGGGTATGGTGGACCAGTTTGGACTGTTGGTGGGAAGGGATGTGGGTGGCGAGAGGAACAGATTTATTGGAAAAGCTGTTTTGCCATACTCCTTGCCAAACCAATAACAGAGGATTTGTGGGTATTGTGGTAGCAGTAGCTAAGTTTATGGATACAAAGAATGATAGGATGGAGGAAGGATGAACTCAGGAAAAGGCAGTCAGCACTCAGGGACTGATTATAGGAGAGCAGTTAAGTACACGCTGGACTTGAGCACAAGTGAATTTCTGCTGGAGTCCAGGACTTGGAGGTTTCTCAGAGTCCTAAACTTCTCACTAGTGTAGTGCAATTAAAATTTTCCATGTGGTTTTGCTGACTGAATCATAGTGCATGAGCCTGTGGGATGAGTGTCTTGTCTTGTAAACTCAGGACAGGAGATTTTCTCTTTACTCTGTCTGTAGATGGTAGTGCAGTGGCACTGCTGAGACCTGAGAGGTCTTTGTACATTGTAGGAACTTTTAGCCTCTTGATCAACTTGCTGTATGGAGGGCTTTGTCAAGAGAGCTTCAGTTACTGACAGTTGTTTAAATTAGTTATACTTACAGTTCTCTGTAATTTTCTGTCATTTATCTTTATTAGACTTCTAATTATCAGACTTTGCCGTGTAGTTTTTAACAGGTATGTATCTATTTTTATATATTTTTAATTGTGTGCCTACTGATATAGACTGGGATTTTATTAATTTTAGTTTTTTAAATGTTGGGAAGAAGGATGCTTTCTACTGAAAATTTCCCATCCTTCCTCCTTGGTTAAGAGCCCACATGAACCCTGCTCTAACCACCAGAGACCTTTGGCTGTGTCCTCTAACAGAAAGGAGCAAATGAACTTAAATTCTGTGGTCTCTCTTGGAGAAATTTTGTCTGTTTTTCAGCTATTAACAACCACAGATTTTAAGTGCTGTAGAAAATACGCAGAGCAAAGAGACTCTATTAGGAAATACTGCAGGGGGTGGACTCGCTTTGTTGAATGTACAAAATGAGACAGAAGTGCTGTAGCAGTCTAATTGCTCCTGAGGCTGTGGCTTAAGAAAGCCCCTCTTTAGGATGCAATTAAACACGCTTGAATTCCTCTGATGTTAGTGTTGTCGTGTATTTGTTGACTTGGGATTGTGACTGCGTGTACGTTGCCTTGTAGAAGTTCTGTCATTGCCTAATAGAGGAGTAGGGACTGTGTGAATGCGGAAAGGAATTACAGATCTCACTCAAAACAGCACCCAACTAATGTATTTCATCTTTGTAACTGAACATTTCCCTGAAAGGGCACCTGAGTGCTGCCAAAGAGCAGGATCATTTGAGAACATGGATTTTCTACTGCAGAGTGTTGAAGACGTCAGGGTTTCTCTTCTCATTAGGACAAAACTGAACCTTCTTTTCTGCTATTTTAAGGGACACATTTTCTGGGAAAGAGATCAGGAGGGTTAGTGTTCCACTGCCAGCCCTATGCAGTGCCTGGAGGGCCAAGGCAAACCTGCAGTGCCGTGCAGAGGTCGGAAGCTCTGCCAGTGCTCAGCTCTGCCTTTCTGCAGCTGCATTATATTACCTGCTGCAGTACGGGCCCGTCACAGGATGTCACCACGTGCTGTGGCAGGGCTGGCACAGCTTCCCCGCCTGCTATGCTGTGGGCACCTGGCTTGGTTACGTTATGGACTTTATGAGGAGAAGATGTGGGGCAGTGTCCCACCAGGGCTGTCACGGGAGACTCCACGTGGCTGCTGCCACCTTATAAAATTGTGTGCTGTGACTTGTTGCTGCGTGTTCAGAACTCAGCGTGGAGCAGCCTTGTCAGCTTGGGTTACGTAACGTGCGCCGCAGGCAAAGCTAGTGGGGAGGAAGGGAACACAAATTCACCTTTCAGCTGCTTTCCTCGGCAGCAGGGAAGAGAAACAGAGAGAGCAAACCCATTTTCCTTTTCATGAGTCACCTTTTAGAAACTGGAAAGCTCAAAGCAGCACATTCAGCTTCAGAATCAGTCTGTGGTTCCACATCTGTTCAGGCCATTCATTGTCATAGAATCCCAGACTAGTTTGGGTTGGAAGGGACCTTAAAGCTCATCCAGTCCCGACCCCCCTGCCAGCAGCAGGGACACCTTCCACTAGACCAGGTTGCTCAAAGCCTCGTCCAACCTGGCCTTGAACACTTCCAGGGAGGAGCAGCCACAGCTTCTCTGGGCAACCTGGGCCAGTGTCTGACCACCCTCACAGTAAACAATTTCTTCCTCATATCCAATCTAAACCTCCCTTCTTCCAGTTTAAAGCCATTTCCCCTTGTTCTGTCACTACCTGCCTTTGTAAAGTCCCTTATCTCAACAGTGACAAGTGTTAACTTGTGTCGAAGGAGTGAAGGGAGCATTGTTGTCAGTATGAAAATGTGTTTCAGACACCAGTACTAAATGGATGAGAGGTGGGTGCTCACTGTGACGGGACACCCAGCATGGGTAAGAGCACATGTGCTGAGAAAGCTGCTCCTTGGCATGATGGCAATTGCAGCTCCAGCCACGCGAAGCTGTGCTGTGGCGTGGCAGGAAGCACGGCACTCAGGGCACTACAGAGACAGGTACCATCCTGCTCGTGCAGCAAAACACCATCCCACAGCGTGCCTGGGGCACAACATGCCACTGTCCCTCATCGGACTGGGGTCAGGTAGATTTTCTGGGCAGCAGATGACTCCACAGAAGGGAATGACAACCTCCCACGCGGTTCAGAGCCCACCGTGCTGAGCACCCGCCGCGTTCTCGTTGACAGCCGCGCTGAGGAAGCGATTCTGCTTGGTGCAGCCAGCTTGCCATTCTGCCACTAGCCGCGGCGTTCAGCTCCCCATTCCTGAGGTGAACCTGTTGCTGTGCTGACTTGTGCTGTAGGAACAAGCAGGGGGTCTTGGCTGTAAGCAAGCTTCCAGCTGGCTTTGGATGCTCATTTGCTATAGCTCTAGTTTCTCAGTTTGACGTCGCTTATCTCTTAGTTGTCTTGTTGTCATTCTGTAGGTGGTAGGAGATAGGATCTGGCTGCCAAGGCACTAGCACAGGCTGTGCCATAGCTATATATGGTGCTTTACAGAGAGAGTGAAAAGATGGGCCTGTGCCCAAGGATTGCCTGATGATGGTGTGGCAGGAGGTCCCTGGCAAAGCTCTGCCTGTGTTATCTCAAATCCTGCTCCGTGCTTTCAGTCTCAGTGGGGATATCTCACGCTGAAACAGCTGGGTGCCTTTTGGGGTCATGGCTGGCTTCATCCCGAAGGTACCAGCCAAAGCTGGGAGACACGAATGTTCTTTTTACTGTCCTCCCTGTGGCTTTCCAAACTAAATGTGAAGCTTTGTTAGATAAGAAGCAAACTTCTGTTCATCAGGTGCTACTTATTTTCTGCCAGTCTGCAGTGGATTTACAGCCTATTCATTTCAGCCCAGTATGTGGGAGTTTTGGAGGAGCTCAAACGTTGGGCTTTTCCTAACTCTGCAGAAGCAGCCAAGGTATTTTTAGTAGGTGACTACCTCGCCCAAGATACCTCAGACAGACCTGTCTGGGGACTTTTTTTAGAGCTTGTTTAGCATCTGTCTGTGAATTAGGTAATTCTTACAGACTTCTCCTATTCATAACTCAGAATTTAGGCAGCCTCAATCATTAGAGCTGTTATTTTCGACAAATCTAGACTGACTAAAACTCTGCACCCCAGAGGCAGTGAGTACTAACACAGTAATGCAGACAGCCAGTGTACAGATACACGCTTGTCTGATACGTGCTGTGTATTCCAACACCACTCCACACAGTCTTTCACTGGAGAGCTTTCTAGGAGAAGAGGAGTCTGAATTCTAACTACTTTTACTTTATCTCCCTTTGCAGGAAAAATCAGACAAATGGGCAGGAACCCCTCAAGAGGCAGGGATCAGCCACAAGCAAAACACCCGTCCTGACACCTCAGGCCATCAAACACATATGGGTTCGGACAGCATTGATTGAGAAAGTGCTTGACAAGATTGTGCAGTATATTGTTGATAACTGCAGGTAAGGAAAGATCAGAAGCATAGGGGTTTGTTGAACTGATGTGTTTAGGTATCTGCAACAAGGAATTAAATCAAAAGTCTTCTTCAAACTTCTGTGATGCAAAGTTCCCCTAGGAAGAAAACCAGGTACATAGACATTTAGAATAAATGGTACTTCTGTTTTGAGTCATTGACATGTTTCAGACTTAGCAAAACCTTTAACAGCCATACAACTTTCCAGGAATCAGCTAAAAACCTAACTTGGAAGTTTATTAAAGACTTCTTTTATTTTTTTCTGAAGTTGGCAATGTTGAACAATGCTACCGTAAAGAGTAAAAAAGGTTTTTTAATCATGTTTCCTTTTTAGAAAATCCAAGTTTTGTGCTAAGCTGAATCTTCCCTTGTAAAACCAGAGAAGAGCATGAATGCTTTATGGATGGAAACCACAGGAACTCTTTTAAGTGGAAAAGACAATCCTCTCAAGTTCTGTGACATATTCTATCATATGTGCTCCTACTGTCGAGCATTAGCTTTAATTTCCCAAGAGGTGGTTCTTAACTCTACCCTTTGTGCCTTCCTACCCTCCCATAACTGATAAAGAAGTAAGGGGCACACTGGGGTCAATTTCCCGTAAGAAGAGAAAAGCAGGAACCCTAAAGCTTGATATGGTCCTAGAAAAGTATGTCCATACCCGCTGCCATTGCAATTTGTTCACAGAGGTGCTCTTGTAATTCTGGACTGGGGGGTCACGTTCCTGGCTGTCCAAAGCCCATGCCAATTTGTTCACAGAGGTGCTCTTGTAATTCTATCCAAAGCCTATGGGTCTGAACAAGGAAGAGAGCTAGAGCAGAGGAACTTATTCTCACAGTATTTTCAAAGCTTGCATTACTGTTTTCCTTGTCATCAGCTTTATTTTCATGATCTATCTTGCTACTCTAAAGAAGGAGAATGGAAGAAAGGTCTTTGTGCTGTTCAAGGAAAACTGCTGCTCTGGGATATCTAATGCCAATTTGTTTTAAGAGCTGTGTGCAGAAGAGACAGCGGGAGGGTTGGCTGTGTCCCAGAGACATAGTTAATTAAAGTATCTTAGTCCAGTGTGTCAGTATCTCTGCTGATACATGGGTACAAGGATTTTTTAATTACTTTTTCCACATAATTCACCTGGAGATATGACAAGAGAGTTTGATCTCAACTGTAGTGTTGTAGATGTTCATCTTACTGCCTTCTCCATCCATTCAAATGAGTTAGGATCAGGTCCTTAATTACAGGTGTGCGATTTTGAGAACCTGACTTAGTGAATAAAACAAACCTCTTCACAAGGCTTGTTCTCATGTGTTTTTGTGACATAACTGCACAAATGCTCCATGTTTCAAGTCCTTCGGCTCTTCTCTTCTTGGGGAAGAGAAGGTGGTTTAGAGTTTGAGCCCCACCTAGTGGAGGAGACAGCAGAGGATAATGGCAGTTCAGGAAATGGGGATGCTTTGATTTTTTGGCTATGTGGTTTTATAAGTCAGCTTTGCCTGCTGTGATGGGAAGACTTTGGGGTCACTGCAAGAGCTACTATTTGTAGTAGTGCATTGTTCCTGACATTGTTTCAAGATTATTCCTCACAGATGGAAGAGATGTTGAAGAATGTGTGGAAATGCTTTGTCTCTGTGGAAAACTGACAACATTGCTTGCAGAGAGTTATTGTTTGTCTCCATATTGCATTAGTGCCCAAAGCCCCAGATCAAATATACTGGGTAAACACACTTAGCAAAAGGCAAGCTCCTGCCTCTCAAGAGCTCCATTCAAAAATAGATGAGGCGGAAGGAGCGAACTGAGAGGAAGTGACTTGCCTGAGATTACACAGCTGAGCAGGGGCACAATATGGATCCAGAGTAGGGGTGGTGGTCATTTTGTTAAATATAGAACTCTAGAGTGTAGGTTTATTGAACTGGTTGTTCTAGGCTCCTTTTATGCTCCTTGGAGATCTAGTCAATGTTATTGATATAGTTTAGGAAATTATCTGATCGTAAAGCAGATATCTAAAATAGGCCAAATTAATTTCTCCACAGCTTTCTTAGGATACATTTTAATGATCTTTAAAAATAGTTCAGGATACACCATGTTGTAAAAGTCGTCTTTACCTGCAAAACCAACACAGCGATTCTTCTCTACAAGGTCAGTAGGTGAGCCAGTCGAGCTTCATGAGAGGTTCTAGAGGAGGTGCATGCATTGCTGATTTCTAGGTAATCCTAGCAACTGCTTTTCCTCTGCCTGTCAGGTTCAATTAAAAAACGGGGTTTGGATCCATTTAGTCCTATCTCTGGCTGTTTAGATACACAGTTTTCTTACTGGCTCATTGTGTGGGAGAGTGATAATCGCAGTAAAATTCTGTTGCTGGAATTTTTGTGTTAGAATTGTAACTAAAACCAAGCTTTAAAAATGTGTTCTGCTTCAGTACATGCACAGCACTTCAGATGTACAGCCCAGATCCCATTTTCAGCCTCAGTAAATCTTGTAGAACTCTAAAGTCTTAAATCTTCCCTTTTACATAGGAAATTTAATTGTCTGAATTTGCTCTTGAACGTTTGGCCCCAGTTTTTATTAAGTGTGAAGTCTGACCTGGAACATGACTGCAGTAGTCATGCTGCCTCCTGCACACACAGTCGGCTTCCGCTGGGCTACGGGTGGGCAAATGCTGAAGGAATTGTCAGGTTAATGGCAGCATGTGGAGCTTCTCTGCCCTTATCTCTTGTGCTTCCTTTGGCACACGTTCTGGTAAGCAGTAGTGTGTTCTTTTTAAAGTCAATGGACTCATGCTACTGGGAGGCATAAGAGCTTTTAAAAATAGCAGCCAGTGTTTTTAACTGGACTCTGATCTTTTATTCCTAGTAAGTATTATGAAAAAGAAGCTTTACTGGCCGATCCTGTTTGTGGCCCAATACTGGCTTCTCTTCTAGGTAAGTTCTTGCAAAGTTACTTCTTATGCTAAAGGAAATAAATTGTTTCTTAAAGCGTTTTGTATTATGATAGTGCTACAAAAGGTGTTTTTTCTTTCTAGCGTGTAGTTTATTTATAACACAGCAACACAGAAGATGATGTTTTGGTGCTTATGAGACCAGCAGAGACGAGTCATCTGTTCTTATTATTAATTGTTGGTTGGATCAGAGAGCAGAATGGGAATGGCTTTTTACTGAATGCTTGCTAGCAGATTGTAATTACTAATGTTGCTATGGCGGGATATTGTGTCCTACAGGAATATTTTAATACAGCCCTAGGACCTCATATTTTATTATATGTATTGTCTATATTATGGGCTGATCCTGTAGGATCATTAAATGATCATTAGTACAAACTTGGCTTGAGAAGGAAATCTCACTTTCAGTACTTGGCCAGCAGGATAAGACTAATGTTTCTGAACAGACTCAGAAGGTTTCTCTCTTGGGCTGTTCTCTTAGTTGGACCATGTGCACTGGAGTACACCAAGCTGAAAACAGCTGATCACTACTGGACAGACCCTTCAGCAGATGAGCTTGTTCAGCGACACCGGATTCATGGAGTACACGGCCGCCAAGACTCTCCTTCGAAGCGCCCAGCCCTGGGAGTAGGTATTTACTGTGTGGCTGTTTCTGAGTGAAGGCACAGGTTGACAATAAAAACAACCCCAGAAGGGAGAGATCTGAATCTAGAACAACCTTTCTTCTCTCTTCTGTCAGGAGCCTTTATCACATATTAGAAGGCCATTTGAGCCCAAATGTCCTCTTTATCTGTATGTAGAAAAGTTTGAGATCCAGGACTAAATTCTGTGGCTTTCGACACTTGTGATCAGACCAAGTAGTTCAGAGGAAATCACGAGCTGCCTTGGCCAGGCAGGAGTGAGAGCCCAGATAATTTCTCTGCAAAGTCTCCTGGCTCCAGAAGAATTTACACTTTACAGAGATGGGTCTAAATGGAACTGTTTGTCTTTTATTGTCCTGCTGGTACAGTCATTCCCGTCCTACCTGATCTGCCTTGACTGTGTTTGTGTGTGTGTGCTAGATCCGGAAACGGCATTCAAGTGGGAGCACGTCAGAAGATCGCTTTGCTGCTTCGGCAAGAGAGTATGTGGAGTCTTTGCACCAGAATTCCCGAACACACCTCTTGTACGGGAAAAACAATGTCTTAGTCCAGCCGGTGAGTACACGGAGCTTTGGGCCAATACATGCAGCTGCTGCCTGGCTGTGACTTGACAAGTGAGCAGTATAGGTAAGGAAGTAGCCAGGCTTGTCAAATACTTGTTTTATGTCTTGTTCTCAGGATAGTGCTGCCTTCCCACTTAACTCTGTTATGCTGAGGTGGACTGAGACATGACGAATGCTTTCATTGCCTCACCAGTGTGAAATGTGAAGTGGGCCTCTAGCTAGGAACAGCCCTACTGCACTGTATTTCATAAACCCAGTGACTGTACTGTGCTTTTTCCTCTCTTTCTGAAGCAATATTGAATACCAGTACTTTTGGTGTTAAGGTTTCCCTCGGCAGGTCCTAGGTAATGCACTGCTCTGGAACTTGTGGGGCATAGGAAGACTGGAACGTGACAATTACAGCTGCTCACTTGAGTCACCTGGATTGTCTGTTTGTTGCTTTTGTGAACAGAAAGACGACTTGGAGGCAATTCCTGGTTATCTCTCCCTTCATCAGTCAGCAGATAATTTGACATTAAAATGGACTCCAAATCAACTGATGAATGGAACCCTTGGAGATTCAGAGCTGGAGAAAAGGTAGTCATTGCTTTCAGGAAAAGTGTTTATTACTTGTGTACTTGGCAATACCATATAAGTGTAACAAGGTTGATTGAATCAAAGGGCTTCTGTATAGTCCATAAGTTGAGGTACCAGGCAGCTTGGGTTCTGTTCCTGTTTTGCACAGATTAAGCAACTTTCCAAAGGTCCTGTAATGAACTTGGATAGAAGGTCTTTTCAAAAGGAAAACAAAAGCCTGTTTTTCCAGGTGTTCAGGAGAAAAGGCTCAACCCTACCTTCATCATTATAATTCTAGTACCTCCCTTCAGAGGGTCACAAATCACTTGGCAAGCATGGCTAATTTCAAACTCAAAAGAGAGACTTGCAATGTCATTGTCTTTCATTAGATCAATTATTCATCTAATTTGGCATTCTGCTTTAGTAGAAAGACAGGTGAAGTCTTAAACCAGGCAGGTTTGTCTCCTCAGGGAGCACTTCCTTCAACCCCAGAACAGTGCTCTCGAATGCTTAATCTGCTCCATTCTCTTTTAAAGCTTCACGTGTGTTTTTTAATAGAACATTAATGAAGCCTTCTGCCCTTACTTTTATTGCTAAACTCTGTCAAGGTTCTTCTCAGAAGGGTTCAGAGCTCTCTCCAGTGTTTAATCTGAGCCTCAATGAATTTACATGCTGCTGCCCATACGTCACCTGTGCAAGACAGAACTGAACCTGGCTGTCCTGAAACCCACCTACAAGGCCATCGTGAAGTCTGTGCACCAGGCACTTTAATCTCAGCCAGAGCATTGTTGTAATGGTATGGGGCGGTGGGGGAGGGAAGGGGAGGTGAGGGTGGGAAGGGAGGTGATGAAAAGGCTGGTGCCAGATGTATCCACTGTGAAGAACTAGTTTCTTTGCCTTTTTTTTGACTATTAATTTACCCTAATTGACCAAATTTATTAAGCAGTTATTAACTCATCAGTCTTTTTATGGGGTGCTTGGAACTGTAAGGACTCCTGAATATGGAAAAAAAAAAATGTTTCTTGCACTTTTTCCTCCACTATTAGTGTTTACTGGGACTACGCGTTAATAGTGCCGCTCAGCCAGATCGTCTGCATTCACTGCCATCAGCAACGTAAGCATAAACCTTCTTCTCGTGGGGTGCTCCCAAAGCCCCTTTCTGCCAGGTGAATGTTAATGCTGCTACCATTTTATGTGGTGCCTGTTAGGAGTTTATTGCAAAAGGAGGCAGGCCATTTTTCTTCTTCAGATTTCTTCACTGAAAGGCCTGGTAAGAACTCTGCCGAACACTGCTCCAGTTGTCAGTAGCTTTCTACCTTCTTTGGTTTTTCTGAGTCAGTTGTGCAGAACAGCACTTACAGGAAACTGGCAGCAGCAGCAGTTAAACATTGAAGCTTTGGCTCTGTTAAGCACGATCCTCCACCCATTGACCATTACAAGAAAGGAGAGAGGGGAAAAAAAGCAGATCTGTCAGCCAGGTCTGTAGTGGGATCATCAGCCTGTGGAAAGGGAGTGGGTGTGACCACAGCCACCCTCTGTCACCCTCTGACCATCCTGTTCTCAGTAGCCCGTTCTGCTCAATGTAGGGAATGGAATCTGGAACAAAACGTCTCCCATTGCTTTCTTTACCACGAGCCTGAAGTCAGAATCACAAAGTGAAGACAAAGAACTTGTAGAAATTTTATTTGTAGACAGATTTGAGTTACAGTTGGACTAAAGGATGTTTTGTATTAAGAGCCTAGTTTAGAAGATGTTTCACGTATATTGCTCTAAAATCCTTATGCAGGAGAGCCACTTGAATGATTGCTTTTCATCGCTCGGTGCATTAACACTTCTAACTAGATAGGGGGGTGAGTGTTAAAATCTAGAATCCTGACTGGTAGAGGATGACAACTGCAACATCAGTTGTACTTAGAAGGTAAGAACAATATTGGAGGTTCCTGTGTAACAGTGTGGACTTTCCTTGTCCTCGTTTGCAGCAGAAAGCAGATGGACATTAGTCTTGGTGAGTCAGGATGGAACTCAGAGACCTCCGCTGCACTTCCCCCAAGGAGGTCACCTCCTCGCATTTCTTTCCTGTCTGGAAAATGGTCTTCTGCCTCGTGGTCAGCTGGAACCACCACTTTGGTCCCAACAGGGCAAGGTACTGCTTTTTCTGATGAGCTGCTTGTGGTAGGGTTGATCCTGATGTCTTTGTTCAACCAGCATCCTGCTCCACAGTGTCTGCATATTACTATAAAACAGCTGGAAATCAAAGTGGGAGGCAAAGTAATTCTGTTTGTTCCAATTTGATTCTTATACTGATAGTCTATAAAAATTGTTCATACCTTCATTGCCACATTGAGCAATGAACTGGAATCTGCTGTTGTATAAAATACAAACCTAAACAATAGGGACTGAGGCTCAGATGGACTGGGACATACTTGCTGTCAAAGGCTTGGGTTACTGAAGAAGCTGGTGCCCAGCTCCCATGAATTACAAGAAAAAGCTGTGTTTTAAATACACAGAAAAGTTGTGTTAAGTATCCCATAACCACCTGCTCTGTGTGATTCCGCTGTTGTTTCCACCCTCACCTCCTCCCAACATTGAAAGTTTCATTTAAGATTTAAGATGCCAAACATCTGAAGTGCTTAGTTTGTTGTGCTCTGTTAGTTAATTGTAGCTGAATGTATGGAATTATTTTCTGTAGGGTAAGGTATTTCCAAAGCTTCGAAAACGAAACAGCAACAAATCAGTGGACCTAGATGAAATGCCAGCTGAAGACACTTCTACAGACTATGTGTTCAGAATTATCTACCCAGGACACAAGCATGATAACAGTAAGTGCCTTTGTTCTGCTTTGTTAAAAAAACAAATAAACAACAACAACAAAAAAAACAACAAAAAACCAAAACAACCAACTGAGAAAAACTTGAAGTAAAATCCTGGGAAGGAACTGAAGGTAACAGACAAGCCAGGTTTTTTGAGGGGTGGGAATCTCTCACAAAATTTCATTGTGTGATAATTGTGATCAACAGGTACAGCTTATTGTAGGTTTCCTTAATGCAGTGAAACTTGTTATCTTAGTGGCGATGGAGTTGAGGTGGGGAATCTTTTTAATATTTACTCTGTGTTTTGCAGAGGAAGTTTTCAAAATACTCCCCTGGGCTTGCAAACTGAGACTAAAAGCAAAAAGATTGCTTGGCTAGCCAAGAGCAGTTTTGCTCCTGAAGTGAGGATATTTTTATTGGCCATACTGCTTGCTCATAATGTTGTTATTAGAAAAAAGCCATAAACTTAACTCTTAAAGTACCCCAAGAACTCCCTGGGATATGTTTTCCTGGCTTGGAAGCAAGAACTTAACAATGGATAAATAAAGGCCCGTCCAAGGAAATTAAATTAATTCCCAAGCACCAAACCACCTCATGTCATCGGTGAATACAAATTCCTTACATGCAAGAAGGCATTTGAGCTAGTTCTCAAACAGCATGTTCAGTTTTAGTCCCCTTGGCAAAGAAGCAAGAATTTCCCAGGAAGATCAGACCCCAAAGTTTACAGGGGATTTGGATTTACTGCTTGTGTTGGGACTTACTGCAGCTGAAAAAGCAGAAATCTCAGCAGAACCTTCTTACCCCGGGGGGCTGACCCACAGTGGTGGCCATGCTTTATTAGGGCTTCTGGATTTGCACAGGTAAGTTCATGCACAAAGCAGCAAAAGCATGTTCTGCCTTTGCCTGAATCAAAGGGACTGCAGATTCTGTGGGCACATTCAGCACAGACCTGCCTGCTGAGTGCAAAGCAGAGAGAGCTGGCTCCTGCCGTGGGCTTCCTCAGGAGGAGGCCTGTGCCCTGCATGTTTGCAGCGCCAGACAGAGCTGGGGAGCAGAATGTTTGCTGTCCAGATGTATCTGGCACAGGTGTCACAGTGGAAAAGAGGCACTGATGAGAGCATGGTGAAGGACAGAAGCTAGTTGGAGCCTTCAGTTCCCCTGGAGTTTTGCTAAAAAGCATACTCACCTACTGCAGGCTGGCACTGGGACCTTCCTCCATTGCCATGGTGTGACAAGTGTGCTCTGGGAACACAGCCTGTGCACAAACAAAAGCTGGCCTGTGTTTAGTGGAGCATGCTTTTTCCTGCAAGAAACTGGTTTTTCATACCCATTTGCAGGAGCTTGTGCCTTCAAGAAGAGGGCAGGATTCAAGTCCTTTGTCTTTGCTGAACATGTCCTTTTGAGCTTTCCCGCAGAATCGAGTTCTCTCTTCTTATGCTCCTCTTTCACTATTTTCTTTGAGCAGTAACTATTAACTACCACCACTTAGCTGCCAGCCGCTCTGCCTCTGTTGACGATGACGAGGAGGAGGAAGATAAGCTACACGCAATGCTATCAATGATCTGCTCTCGGAACCTCACAGCTCCTAATAGGATGAAAGGTTTTTATCCTCCTCCCCCTGTGTCCCAGAGCTCTATTGCAGCTCGTTCCACTGATGCACACAACAGTGTTGGCATTATTATGGGGAGAAACATTTCGCTCGCCATGATATCTGGAGATTAGGTTGACTGTGCAGAGAGGCTGGGAATGTGCTCACAACCCACGGGAAGTGCCAACAACAGCATCTTCCCTCACCCTTGAGCGTGTGCGCTGCTGAACAAACCTTCTCTCCTTCCAGAGGCTTCCTGCCTTGCCTTTATAAAAGCTGGATACTAGAGCATGTTCTCACAAGAGAAGGAGGGGGCGTAACAGGTCTTTGTATTCTCCCTCCATGAGTTAGTCACGTACAGTGTCACTGACTGGGGAGGGCAGCCTTGTACAGGAAGGATCAGAGGTGAACTGTTACAGCAATAGTCGCGATGTGCTGGGCACAGTCTGTGTAGACAGAGTGAGGCAGAAGTGTAGTGAGTGACAATTTGAGCCCAGGGATGGTGCAAGTGTGCATGCTCCCACGCTCTGGATACCTCTATAAAGTAGCAGAAGCGTGCAGAGAAGGTTGTATGGAGATGCAATACCTTTCTGTGGTCAGGTGCTTTTATTCCACTTCTTACGTTCATAGCCTAGGTGGGTTTCAGATGATCAGCTGCAAGACTCCACCTTCCAAAAATTTGTCATCTTAATGCTTTTCCTAAAGCAATTCATAGGTATTAAGTTGGTATTCTCAAGTAAGTGTATGTGTTAGAAACATTCAGGATCTAGTAGCGTAGTTTTGGAGACTGAGAAGTACTTGCTTCCTCAGAGGAGGAAGCTGAATGGTTTACAGACTGATCCGTTCCCCAGGCCAACCCCCTCCCGCACAGCTCGGATTCTAGGGCTTGCAGTTCTTCAGAAGACAGGCAAGTGTTATCGAGGTTCATGTGAGATCTCCTCCCCTCTCTAGGCTTACCAGTTCCTGCACAGCTTCAGTTGTTCATGTGAGATCTCTTCCCCTCTCTAGGCTTACCAGTTCCTGTACAGCTTCAGTACCACCAGACTTTTGGCCTTGATACCTCTTGAGTGCATGTGCCAAATCTGGCATGCTCCTGTTATAATCCAAACAACAGCCTCTGCCTCTTCCTGATAGCTGGAGTGTATCAGCCAGAACAGAATCTGCTCTGTTATCAGGCTGTAAAGTAGCTGTCAAAAGTTTGATGTCTGCAGAGGAAGGAGGAAGGAGAGCAACTGCTTGCAAGTTTGGCTCTTGTCTATATTTTTCATTTGTTGCGTTAGCGTGAGGCTAACATGAGGCTTTTTTCCTAAGGAAAATTGTATCTTGACTCCAGGTAAGATGCTCATACCTTTAAATAGCAGAGCAATTAGTTTGGTTCCAAATGGATGTTAGCCCTGGTCTGGTGGGACTGACTGTAGGAGACAGTAATTGCCCTGCAGCTCTGTATAGTGCTTAAGTTCTGTTTAGATGGGATTTGAACATCCTCCTCATTTCCTGCACTTATCCCAAGGTAGTAGCTCCTAGAAACTGATAAAGCTCAGCCTAAGTTAATAAAGAGTTCTTGGAAGGTATGGATGGAAAGAAACTCCAAAATAGAGCGTTCCCCTTGAAAAAAAGCTACTGCTTCAGGAAATTTGTGTGTGTCTTAACTGATTAGGTCTGGATATGGGTGATAACAGAAAGGGAGAAGGTCTAACACTGCCACACACACGTGTTAAGAGGCTGACGCTGTGATCTAAAACATGAGAAACACAGTTTAGTCAGGTGATGGAAATTCTAAGTTATCGCACGAGAACAGTGGTCAGATGTCTGCTTTTCCTTATTCCATCTTGAAGGTAATGGTAGATTAGGGATATGTCTGCTGTGAGTAGTGACTCTTGCTGAACTAGATTGGATGGGCTGTTGTCTCCCCAGCAGCATCCCTTGACGTAATGACAACACTGTTGTAGCAGGTTTGCTAGCCGTTTGCTTTCACGTTTTGCAACATGCTCGACTTTTGCATGTAGCTGAAGTTACAGATAATACCACTACAATTAAATAAAAGATGCTGTTCACTCTAATTCTTCACTAATTCAGGTACCTTTCATCTGAATCTTTAGGTTCTGTGGGGTTCTTTCCTTGTTTCTCTAAAAAATAAAATAAATTAAAACTGAAAAACCCACTTTTCTTGTCTGTAGAGGGGAGGCAAAAAATAACGATCTAAAAATGTTTGTCCAGTGGTTTTTATTTGAACCCAATAAGAAGCTGCAATAAATACTGCGTCATTCAGCTCCTTCCTGAAGAATTAAGGTGAAGAGCATTTTTGCATCACACTTTGTTTTGTGAAATTAAATACACATGACTGCTTCCGCATGAGCCTGTGCTTTTTCTGTTAACTAATGTTTTTACTCCACTCCTTCCTCACCTATGCCCAGTTTCTAATAGGCACTACTAAAATGCTTTATGCTACCTTGATTTGAAATGCATGAGATGGTTTGGAATTGCCCCTACCACCAACCAACAAATGTATGTTTTAAAAGCACGGCCCAGGGGACTGGATTTTGCTTACAACAGTTAATTTAGTGACATATGGTATTATGGTATTTGCCTTAATTTTAATCATGGGTGAGCTGAAAGGCCAGTTATTTATTATAAAACACAGAACCCACAAGCTGAAATGCCATCTGGGAAAGCTGAAGAGCTGAAGCCAAGCTTGCTGAAGGCAACTGGTGATTTTTTGGGGTTGCCTTCCTGAAGCTGGTTAAAAAGGCACATAGATTTGGTGGAGCAGGGATAACTCCAGAAGGTGCCCTGAACTGTTGGATCACATTTTCCTGCAGAGTATCCTACTTTTATAAACATAGTGTTGACACTGGTAGGACTTGAACTATCTTTCTGCACTCAGTCTTTTAGGATCTGGTTCTAAGGGGGAAAGAAGTATCTTCTGAAAAAAAGCTGAATCAGTTTGTCTTAACAGCTTTTGTGCTCAAACTTTCACTCTGGCTGGACTGGCAGTTACGTGGCTGATTCCAGCAACCGCAGAATGAAATTCTGAGACCAGAATTAAATAGAAGGTCAGGGTAGATGATCTCTTCTGGCCCTAAGTAAGGTGACCACAGCATTACACAAGATCCAGGTTCAGCTGTTGCTGCAGCACCCTTTTCTCTGTTCTCTTGAAACATGAACTGGGATGTGCATGGGCAAGAAAGGGGGATAGTGAAGGGGTTTGAAGTGACTGTGCAGAGCATGCAGCTGGTTTAAGTGTGCCAAGAGCAGTATTTCTGAGGTCACTAGGATGGTGCTCTCCCCTTTTTGGAATCAAGGTTCAGAGCCTGCTGAGAAGTAAAGCATGAAGCCATCAGGATGCACCGAAAGAAGAGAGAGAAGGAAAAAAAAAGGCTGATGCCCTGCTGTTTTGTTTGTTTTTTTCCTAGACACCAGTGACATGATAGAGATGCAAGGCTTTGGGGCAAACTTGCTTTCATGGCAGCTGGAGCACTGCAGCCAAGGCTCCTCCTGTCTCTCCTGTTCCACGGGCAGCTCTCCCTATGATGTACCCAGCTGCTGCAACTGCATCCACGACAGGTAAGGAAGTTGTGCAGAGAGCTCTCCTGGGAGACCGTGCATGCCACGGTTAACAGCAGGGAGGTTTTGCTGGTTGCAGCACCCGACAGAGTAACAATTTCCAAGTAGTTTCTAACAGAAAAAGGAGGACTTACACAGCAAGAAATTTACTTTATTAAAAATAATGTATTAAACTACTTTCAAGTCACATTTTGATAGAAAAATTGCATCTAGTTCTTTTGTCTAGTTTAATGTTAACTCAGCTCTGAAAGCGTCATTAACAATTATAACAAAGGGCAACAATTCATCTAATTTGACAAGGACCTTTACAACACACCTGCACCAGTTGTAGCTAAAGGCACCAGGCTGCATCTGTTTTGGGGCAAAATGCTGTTGGGAAAATGCTTTCAAAAGTCTAATTTCTCATTATTGTTGTCCTTTAGCTAAATAAATCTTGGTGCAGGGAAAGAACTGTGATGTGTGGGTCACAGGCATCAGCATAAAATTCATGATGATCTCTGTCCCCGTGACCTCTCATGTTCCCATTACCATGTCTCCACAGAACTCCGTTAAAGATGCTGTGTGAAAGCATGAAGAGGCAGATTGTTTCCAGAGCCTTTTATGGATGTAAGTGAAGCCCTTGTGGTGTCCCTGTGCTTATCTAAAAACACACAATGTTTGTTTTAGAAAGCAGTCCCAACCCAAATGTATTGTTGTGAGTCACATCACCTCATGACAGTAGGGTGGACACGACTCAAGTACCACAGCTTCGTAATTCCATGATTTGTGGGTTTTGCACGTAGCACTGGGAGAGCTGATGCTCAGTGAAGACAGAATGCAGTTTCACACTCCAGTGTAACACTCCACTTGGATTTTACTGGTCTCTATAAGATTTATTTAATCTTTGGCTCTGTTGCAATTCTTCATTCTTACACTGTACAATGGAAGTTTAGTTCATATCAGATTATTAGTGGCAGCTGTAAAATGTCCCAGCTTCATCTTGAAAAAGGGGCTGTTGATAGTAAGTGGATGGCTTGGATTGCTCATTCATAGAGCTGACTTCCCTCCCCAACCACAGGGCTTGCCTACTGCCGGCATCTGTCAACGGTGCGAACGCATCTGTCTGCCCTGGTGAACCACACTATCATCCCACCTGACAAACCCTCCAGTGCTGCTGGAGGCCTGACTAAGGAGGTTTGGAGCAAGTACCAGAAGGACAAGAAGGTAAGTAACAAAGTACCTTTATGACCGTTAATTAAACTAATTCCCAGACACTGCTGTGTTGAGCATGGTATCCCTTAGAAGTGACCCCAGGAAGTATGAAAGGTGTTGACTAGTCTTCACAGGATCACTTCTCTTTCTAGTGAGAGTGAGTCAATTCTTAAAATCTCTTTTATCCTTTGCATCTCTGATGATGGCAGAGATCAATTAACATCAAAGCAACTGATCTCATGGTTCCTCTAGTCTCTTAAAAGTTAGCTTATTTTCGTGGGAGGCATGGCAACTTAGATTAGCTGGGATTTGAGCTGGGGCCCTAAAGGCACGCATCAAGTTGCAAAATTTATTTAGTGCCATGCATGCATTTCACTGTCTCTGTACTGGGTATGAAGCATACATGAGCATGCCTGAGGAAAACAAAGACACATTACCTTCAATCCCTCTTTCTCCTGACTGCTGTAGAATTACAAGGAACTGGAATTACTAAGAAGAGTTTACTACGGTGGGGTACAGCATGAGATTCGAAAGGAAGTATGGCCATTCTTGTTAGGTCACTATAAATTTGGCATGGCCAAAAAGGAAATGGACCAGGTAAGCACAACTTTCCAGGGATTTGAATTACATTTGTGGAATAGGTTTCATTTTGTGAATAGCAAGTGTTAAGTCTTTATTACTGTTGAATATTCCTAAGGGAAAAATGCTACTGAAAACATGAGCAACATGTGTTAGTAGAGGGGTTATGATATCATGTTATCATGTCTGAAAAATCACCGAAAGGGAGTTCTTTACTGAAATCAGGAAACCTGCATTCAGCCTCTGCCTGTGACATGCACTTGCCCCAAGCAAATCCTATTTTCACAAATTTGTCATATATAAAATGGGGAGACATTGGTATTTGGAGAGTATTTTGAGTCATCCCTCTTTTATATGGTGTGATGACTGAATTATACTTCAAAATGCTCTTTGAAATAACTACTTTATCTACATGATACTGTGACTGCATGTGTGGAATTCTACTGGAGCTATGAACAGCCCAGGTGTACCTTCTGAAGTGCACTTGGAGCTGCGTTATAGAGGCTAAAAATACCCCGAGGAAGGTTTGATTTGTACGTTCATTATGCTTTTGCTAGACTTAAATAAGATGTGCCTTTGTAAAACACAAGGTGCAATTTCAGATGAGACATTATTCCTCTTAATATCTCCCATGCTGCTGCTAACATTTATCAGTGAATTATTGCCTAGGTTATGTCACAGCCTTATTTTGCAGCCTGAAACTTGGCATTAAGTTTATTGTTTCCATTAACGAAACCACAATTTGCCCATCTCTTAGTTACATTATCTCCCTTTGCTAATCTGTTTATAGCAGTACCAACTTTTTACTTTGCTGAGTGCTTTCATTTGTTGTAATTACTGGGCAAGTGCCTTGATAATAAACCAGGCTGGTACCAAACAGATAGAGCTGGGCAAAATGGCAAACAGTGACGCCTTCACTCTGCTTATTGAACAGGAACTGGATGTGCTCCTCAGCCTGAGCGCTGAGAAAAATACAGCAAGAGTCCGGTTCCTTACTCCTGTGTGCTTTCCATAAAGGTCTGCTAGGCTGCAGCTGCCTTTCCTGACCCAGCACAGCTGCTGTTACAGATGCTGTGTGGCATTTTCACGCAGTACCGAGCCAAAGCCAATGCATCGCCCTCAGGTGATGCACGAGGGGCTCGGGCTCGTACCATATGCAGCTGTAGAGCTGATCATGTGCAGAGCAAGAACTGAAGTGCAGGCTGACTGCGACGAGCAGATCGGGTAGTGCCAGCAGTGTGACGGTCTCCTGGGGCTCTCATGGGTGGCAGGAGCACTCTGCCATGACAGACCCCAACACTGCTGCCAGTCTCACTCCTTGACTGTCGAGGAAAGGGATGTTCTTCTCAGAGCCATGAGACTGTAGAAGGACACTCCCCTGAGGGTAAGGTCTGGATTTGTGTGTTGATAAAACATTGCCTTTAAACGACATTAAGAATCACCCCAATGTTTGCTGAACTGTCTAGAGCAGTAATGAGGTTTGCCCTGGAACATAATTAACACATTAATCTGCTTTTCTGTTAGTGTTATTACCAGGTAGGTAGCACTCATGCAGTAGCTGATCCTGTTCTGGATTAAGTGGATAAGGAGTGGTTTATATATCAAAACATTTGGCATTTGCTAACTTCCAATTATTTTATATCCCAAGGGATAGTTTATATCCCTGTGAGCACCTGCAGATCAGAAGGGTGGCCTCACCTAGAGCCTTGCAATGGAAAAATCAGCTGTCTTGCAAACATTACTTTATAAGCAGCATTCTTCTTACTAAAAAATGGTGCATCAAATTGACTTGTTTTTCCTCACATTAATCTTTATAAACTATTTCTGAACAAGTACGGAGAAATATACCCCTTAACTCTTTAAACTGGGTCACAATCCAGATTCTTCACCCTGAATCCAGTCATCTTTGTAGGTATTTATATTTAGATTTTCCAGCTATAATGTGTACATCAAGAATGTTCTGCTGAGCACTGCTGAGGCAAATTCCTGCCCTCCCATGACATCAGCGTTGGAAGAAGACGAGGTGAAACCACTGAGGGCAGAAAGTCCTGCTGGCTGATTATCTCCTGAAGGCCAGGCACACTGCCTCAGAAGAGAAGCAAATCCAGATATCCAGCCAGGCTGATACACTGCCCTAGTCCTGCTAGAAAGCACATCTGTTCTACAGGGGACTTGTTCAGTCACACAGACAGCACAAGTTGAAAAAATAAGTCCTTCTAGAGCACCACGTGGACTCTGATTCCTTAATTCTTACTGTCTTGGTGAATAAGGGAGGGTCCTTCTAAACACTTCTGTGAATTTGGTTCAGAGCTTCAGCAGCAGTGATCTGGCTAAATTACAGCACTTCCAGATGCAGTGTGAATTTATTACATTTGCATTTGATGCTCCCCTTTTTTTTTAACTCAAATTTTCAAGAAATACAGGATATTGGAGATTTCTTGCATAGATTGCGTTTTGCTGTCTCTGTTCTCCGCAGGTATATGAACCATCAGATCTATGATCCATGTGTAGAAAGAGAAGGTATGTCTGGAACTGAAAAGAGGACACAGGTAGTTAGTTTTTAAGAGTGAGATATCTGGAGCCACAACTCATGGATTCTAGCCCCAGCTTCAAAGGTCGCACACATACACAGCTACAACACGAGAGATTTGGCAGGAAGAGATAGAATACTGGAGTCCATTTGTACGATAGGAATTACAGTAAATTCATAAATTTGCAAGGCCTAAAAGATCTGATCTGCAGAATGCAAGCTCCTAGAGGATTTTTTTCCCCCTGAGTTTGTACCATATAGCACATGGGTGCTCCAAATCTCATCTGGAATGCTATTGAACTACTCGGCCAACACCAGTAGTAAGTAACAGTAATAACTGACTCCTCAAAGAAAGGTGCTGTTGGAGTTTTACCATTGAATCTAAGAGTCCATTAAATGAATGACATGAAAACAGTCATAACATTTGCATGTACAGGAAACTTACCACGTCCTTAACTGAAGCCATCGCGGGTGATTTATCATCTTTGCCTTCTGATGGTATTTTTGCAGTCATCCATCAGTATCTGGGGCACTCCCAAACATGGATGTCCTCCAGCCTTCCACTAACTGTTGTATTTTATGATTTATGACTCGACAGCTTCCTCAAGTGACAAACAGCCTGCAGCTCTTAGCATGAATGCTCTGGTGGCAACTCCAGCCAGCAGAGGCCAGAGCCTGAAGCCAACTCACAACTGTGGTTTCTCTTCAGCTCTTGACAAGTGACAGAGGAGTAAAATTACTGTGTGTCCCTTACTAGCTCAAGGGGGGTTTCTGTGTCTGTCTTTCAGCAGAGGAAGCCAGCGGTGCCTAAATCTCTGTTATTACTATGGGAACCAGAGTGGTTGGATCTGGCCATGCACAGTGCAGCCACAAGACCCTGGGCTGCGTGAGCTGGGATTTCTGCTGTTCAGGAGTCTCTTCCAGCATCTAACTCTGTACAGGTTGATGTCTATAAACCTGTGACCTGGAATTAATTGCAAGGGCTATGTTAGAGTTGGATAGAGAAGGAGGTGGGAAGGATATGTAATGAAATTAGGAATAATGCAGTTAGAGGCAGCAATTGCTCCATCAGATTGCATCCGACTTCGTGTGAGGTTTCACATGAAAGCCAGTGACATTTTTGTTCTTTCCTCAACAGTGGCCAAGTGCTGTTGATAGCCTCTACATATGCTTATATGAATCTTTTCTGGCATCTACAGTGCTAGTTTGCTCCCTGCAGTAAATATGCAGCATCTTACTGCTCCAGCCATTGTGCTTTCCAATCACAGCGATGTGTGCTCTAGCAGGAGGGCTTCAGGATCCTTCAGGCTTTCGCTCTTGAAACATTACACTTACTTTAGTCCTCCTCACTTCCACTCAGTTTTAGTGCTGTCTTTCAGGGAGGACCACCATTTCAGGATCTGTCTGTCTGTCTGCAGGTGGATGAAGACATTGCTCTGCGGTATCAGAAGGTCATGGCCGAGTGGAAAGCCTGCGAGGTCATTGTAAAGCAGCGAGAGAAAGAATCACATTCTGCCACGCTGGCAAAGTTTTCGTCGGGCAGCAGCATTGACAGCCACGTCCAGCGACTGATTCACAGGGACTCCACCATCAGCAATGATGTAGGTACTCCCTTCCTGTTCACCCCTCTGCTGCAGGCAGCCTGGGAGGTTCAGCATTTACAGAGGGGCAGCCCAGGGAAGCAGAGACAGAGGTTAGCTCAGCTCCAGCAGTCTGGAGCTACTTTGAATCCTGGACAGAATTTGAAGCTGTAGTCCCTCCATAACAGAGCTAAGAACAGGTCTGTAGCCTGTAGCTGTTCTTAAGCAGGGGCTGCCTAAGGGGCTTTAAGGTTCACCTGCTTAGAAGACCCTTCTCTCAGAAGAGGAATAGCTTTCTAGCTCTATTTCTTCTGTATTTCTTACTTGTAGGTCCTTTTTTCAAATCCAGCACAGAGCAAAAGATCGCTGCTCTTACAGCATATCTTTGGTTCTGTCATGTCCCTGATTGACAGGTTGAGTGTGATTTTATTTTGGAAGAGGGGATCTTTGTCAATCTAAGGTGAGATGCTAAGCAGTAGAAAAGCAGACTGAATTAATCTCTTTGTAACTTGAATAATCAAGAAAGGGGTTTCTTTCCACACTGTTGGACAGGAGAGATGGCACATGTGTGCCAAAAGTGTCTCTGGCCATCCATTACTTACAGAGACTTCAAACAGCTAATGATTTCAGTGAGGCAAGAGAGGAGAGAACTTGAAATAATTCAACAAATTTTTAGCAAGAGAAGAGGTTAAATGGTTGTATGGTGAAAATAATTTACAGGCCAGTCTTGACTTCAAACAACAGCAGCTGAACTGGATTGTCAGAGGCCTGAAGGAGGTTGGACTTCTTCAAAGATACACTGCAACGACCAGAGGTTTTTAGCGTTGGTGTTGCAAGTAGGGAAGCTTGACTCTTTCCAAGGTATTTCTAATTGAAGATCATGAAAGGAGAAGACAACATCATAGCAGATGGATATGAGATCGTAAATTGGTATTATTTTTAGACTTACAGTTTTACTATAAAGAGTAAAGTATAAAGACTAGTGAGGAGCTTTCAACTATTTGCATGCAGGGAAGCTCTGTTAATCAGTGATCTTGCTCACTGAAGTAACGTCATTTCTCTCTCATGGTTGGAGGTTTGTTTGCTACATTAATGTTTCTTGCTCCTCTCTTCTCCCCTACTTTATCCAAATCTCTCCCTTGCCCACCCCCAGGTCTTTATATCTGTAGATGAGACGGACTCAGCGGAGCGGGACTCAAAGGGTCAGGACGACCCTGCTTTCACCGTGGTGGCTGCCGACACGCCAGCAGCAGTAGCTGCTGTAGAGCGACACTCTGTGGAGTTTGACTCCCCCGACTCTGGGCTGCCGTCCTCGAGGAACTACTCTGTGGCCTCGGGCATCCTCTCCAGTATCGATGATGGGCAGAGCGTCTCCTTTGAGGATGGGGCTGAAGAAGAAACTAGCACTGACTTGGAAAGGACTGATCCGGACATCGCGCGTATGCAGAAAGCCAAGTCAGTTGTCCTGCAGTCTCAGGAGTCTGTGTCAGAAGAGCAGCTGTGTTCCCAGGTGGATTATTTAATGGATGTTGCTTCTGTCTGCGCTGCATCCTACACAGTAGGTCACAACACACCTATTATCCTCTCTCCGTACAGCGGGGTTTTTCTAGCAAGGACTTGTACTTTTTCAGATAGGATGTAATGAGAGAGAATCCCAAACTACAGCTACAGGTGGTGGGATGATAACTGAGGATTTTTGCATCCAGATCTTTTCATCTGGATTTTGAGCTAGATGGGAAATCAGACAGCAAGAAAAATGTGGGTCTTTTTTGAGTTGGAGGGCAAGGAAAAGAATGTGGTACAGTTCTAGCAGCTAAAAATATGGGGCAGTTGTGGGGAGGTGTGGGGGAGTGAAAAACACACCACTTGTAAGACTTTGGTGCCATTTAATTGAAGCTAAAACCCACATTTAATCAAACTGAACCACAACTTAAATCTAGAGTCAAGTCTCCACCATCTCTATTAGTGTTGCTGTCAGCAGATTAGTAGTTGAGTGTTTGCCTCTTTCTCTGCTGGAGTTGTTCCCCTGGAAATAACCCTTTGGGAACAGGACAGGCTGGGAACATTTACCAGTGAAAGTGTTTGCATTTTTGACAGTAATTGATGCTCTCGTATACCCGAGGAAGAATTGTACTTTTTCTGGTTTGTTGATTCTCAGAACAAATCTGCACCATGTCCTGGGAATGCTCTAAACTCATCTAACTAGAACTTTTCTCTTCCAGATAGAGTTATTGGACACTGTTGCCTTAAATTTGCACAGAATTGATAAAGATGTCCAGAGATGTGACCGGAATTACTGGTACTTCACTGCTGATAACCTGGAGAAACTCCGAAACGTCATGTGCAGGTAACACAGCTTGGAAATGGAACTGCTTCTCACATTTCTGTCATAATCCATAAACTGTAACAATAACAAATAATAGTCTGTATAAAAACTCTCACTAATGAACTTAAAAAAACTTGCAAGAAGGAGGAACAGGTAGGATGGCAGGTTAGAGAGCATGGGGAGGAACATGAGGAACAGGAAGAGAAAAATTCGGTATTAATTCATCCTGTATGTAGACAATTGATCACATTTGTTTACCTTTCACAAAACATGAAGAGCCTCCAGCAAGAATCACGTTAGAAGAGGCCTTCCTGTCTCACATGCTGCTCTGTCCTCATCATGGATTGTTTATAAAGCCTTTAGGAATTTTCCTGAAAAAAGCCAGCAGAAATACTTGTCACTGTATTCCACTGTGGTGGAAGATTTGAATTGCTGTAGTTCTCCGGACTCCCCAGCTTTATCTTTTACGGCACTCTAGAACAAGACACTTCAGAGCTTCCAAAAGGAGTTGTAGTTTAGGTGCAAGACAGATTTTTTTGAGGCCACCATGCAGCAAGAGGATTTTTAATCCTGTTATCCCTTGTGTTTTCTTCTTTCTGCAGTTATGTTTGGGAGCACCTAGAAGTTGGTTATGTTCAAGGCATGTGTGACCTCCTGGCTCCTTTGATGGTTATACTTGACAATGGTAGGAAGGGTTTTCTTTTGGAACACGCTGGTATCTTTAGGGAGGTCTTTCTTTAGAAGTGCTGTTTCAGAAGAAGTTGTGTGCATTAACCAGGGCTAGCTCACTAGGAAAATCAAACCGGCAGCTCTTGATTCTTATTTTCTCTACATTTGGCTGTTCTGAAATGACTAACATTAGTATCTTGGGGATTCCCTGTTTACTCACTGACTTCCAGATTAAATTGTCTAAATTTTCAAAGCAGCTGTGTTCTGGCAGTTGCTGAAGCTGAAAACTCAATTGCAAGCCGGGTTCTTTTGAAACATAACTAGTAAAAAATGGTCAGGCACTGTCTTCTGTTTCATCTAAATACTGGTGATGGGATTAAGGAACAGCAAAGGGGAAAACCCTGTTTTTCCCTTGCCCTGCAGTTCATTATTTTGGTTCAAGGAAGTTACTCAATTAGCAACACTGAGCGTTCTGCACTGTCTCTGCAGATCAACTGGCTTACAGCTGCTTCAGCCACCTGATGAAGAGGATGAGCCAGAACTTCCCCAACGGAGGGGCTATGGACACACACTTTGCCAACATGCGGTCCCTAATCCAAGTGAGTCTTTTTCAGTCCTACTTGGAAGAGGTTGTGGCAGAGGTTCAGAACGAGCTTGATGCCACAGTGAAGGAAAAGAACTCTAGTGACTGATTTCAGAGCAGGGGAGGATAAGAATTGTTTTATGCAGCCCCAAGCTGATTTCCTGCCTCTCAGGGGACAGCATTTGCTGTCACAATGAAGTGTGTGTATTAGAGTGGGTCAGTTTGTCTTAACTTGGCAAACAAAACAAACCCCTCAAACATCTCCCTACACCAGCTACACAATGTAACGACTCCCATTTATGCCTCAGTCCAGCTCCAGCAGTAGGATCCAGACTTCACTGCTTTTTGGAAGAGAAAACACTGATAGTTGTGGCTCAAACTCAATTTCTCACAGGTTTAAGTGGACCATAGCTGTATTTGTATTCACACAGGCTGCTTGCTGAATGGGCTTTTTTGGACAGATTTAAGGCCCAGACATTTCACTCCAGTAAGCATCAGGCACCTGGGCAGGAGTAGCATAAAAAGGGTGAAAATTATCAGGATAACCCTTTATTTGGTTTGATAGGTGGCATATTAAAAAGTAATGAAAATAGAGTTCAGTCAACAAAGAAAACTGAGTAGCAAGAGTGTCAGAAGATGCCACTCTCCTTACCCAGCAGCCCTTAGGATGACACCTCTGGGGAATGGCTATAGCTGTACTTACACATCTCATACATCTGGCAAGCAGTTGTTCAGTTCCAGAGCTCAGATGCTGCAGTGTGGAACTGTGCCACTGCTCGGCAGAATTACAAACTTGGGGTGAAGAAGTCTCTCTCCCTTCTTTCCCCCAGGTAAGTGGATTTCAGTCTTTGCACCCCAGCTCCTATGTTATAATCTGAGAGTAAAGTGGGAAGATGAAAATTTGCTGCTTGTTGAAATTCAGCATATCTGTAACTTGCTGCTCAGACCTTTAAAATCACAGTGAAGACCAACTGTTGTCACCTCTTACCTGCCCAGCAGTAACTCTTCACCCCATCGGTCTGTCAGGGCACCCACATCACAGGCGTTTCGCAAATGTGTAGTAAAAGGATGTATCTGTGCTAAGCAGCTGCTCTGACTTACCCACAGGACCAGGTGACCAAGAGCAGCGTGGAAGCCTTAACCAGACTCCAAGACCTTTGATCTTGGCTTCTTTCAGGCAAGATACTGACAGCTGATGTTTTCCATTGTAGATTCTAGACTCGGAGCTTTTTGAATTGATGCACCAGAATGGAGATTACACTCACTTTTATTTCTGCTATCGCTGGTTCCTGCTTGACTTTAAAAGAGGTAACAGTGTTCTATGCCTATAGTTTAGGGTTGTGCAAAACTGAACAGCTCTGTGTTTTGGTCTGAATGTCTGGATGGTGAGCAGCAGCTGGGCTCACAAGAGAGTTTGTAGCTAGGAAAGCTAATGCACCTCTTGAGATGAACTAGCACTGGAATGAAGTCAAAGCTTAGAAAGGAGTGCTGTAAATTCCTGATAATGTGGTTGGAGCCAAGTTTCTGCTCAGTGCAAATCCCTCTTTGCTCAAGAAGGTGATCCCAAGTTGATTGCACTCCTTTGTAAGCTCTGATACCTCCTTTCTAACCCATTTGGTAACAAGGAGCTGCCCAGCAATAGCTCAGGAGCTGCTGTACTTTGCTGAGTGAGGTACTTTATATACTGCAGGAGCACCCCAGGCTCTCAGGACCCCTGCACAAGCACATCCACTCCACCAGAAGCAGGTGCTTACAGTCAAGAGACCCATCTTGCTATCAGACAAGTCAGTAGCTCCTTTGAGTTACAGATTGATCTGAAAGAATCAAAATAAGACATTTGTCTCAAACACCCTAAAGCACAAAGCTGATAGAGGGAGGTGATACACATCCAGCAGCTGTTTATTGGGAACAACTATCTGACAGTGAGGGGAAGGAATTGGGACTCTTAACTGAGTAGTGAGCCCTCTGCCTGCTCCTTCACAGAGAGTCCTGTCCCCAACACCCCCGTCCCCTGGACCTCACTGTCAGACTGGGCAGAAGATGAGCCCCTGTGGTTCAAGAAGACAAAGCTTCCAGGAATTCCCTCTGAATTGCCACATGTGTAGACCTGGCTTACACACATCTGCTATACAATTAATTGTTGCCAATTAAAAATAGCAGAGCTTTAGTGCCGATAGGTCTCTACTGCAAAGCCAGGAAGGGGGCCCTGGATACACATTCAGATTTGCAGCCTGTCTGTAGCCCTTCCTAGAACAGCCGGGCCTACCTGCGCTGCTCTGGCGTGGTTCCTGCAGCTGAGGCACCTTCCTGGGCTTGAGTCTGCACCACCACACCTACACTCCTCTTCATTTTCCTTCAAACCTAGTTCTGTTGCCACACTTGCACAAATAAGTGACAGGAGTTGGCTGGGGGAGAGGAAAAGGAGGAGTCACCAAGTACTATTCCTGTCTGCGTAAGGCCTGTAAGACGTTAGTTAGAGAGGGAGAAAATGGTCAATGTGAATAATCAGATGCTCTTGTAATGTTTATTCCCATTCAGAATTGTTGTACGAGGATGTATTTACAGTGTGGGAAGTTATTTGGGCAGCAAAGCACATCTCTTCAGAACATTTTGTCCTTTTCATTGCCTTAGCACTTGTGGAAGTTTATCGAGAGATTATCCGTGATAACAACATGGACTTCACTGATATCATCAAGTTTTTTAATGGTAAGAGATGTTTTTCAAGAGAACCATTTTGTTAAACAGCAAGTAACAAGAGTTTGCTCCTTCTCCCTTACTCAGCCTGTCTGCGCTTGTGCAGTGTCTTGCTGTCATGACAAGCCCCTGGTCATTTTAAGTTCTGAATCTCTTCCCCCTTCATGTAAATGAAGAGCCCAGATTTTCACGTGCTTCCTGAAGACCTGACTGTTTTAAGAGCTGCATGGACCACACAAGATGGTGGCTTTTTCAGTGTCAGTGGTACTTTTTACCACAAAGCAAGCTTCACAATTTCTGTTCAAAAGATTTGCTCTTGGTTTAATGGGAGGTGCTAAAATGTTGCTTAATTTTTTGCAAAAGTCTCTGTCAGGTTTTAAGAATGCCAGAGCCATTTCTGTTTACAGGGCTTGACCCTGCTGAGGCCAAAACATGTAGGCAACTGTTCATGCAAAACATCCCAAACCGCTTCCATGGTCGAGTGCTTACCATAGTGCTCCAGAGATGCTGGCCAACACGTACTGCCAGAGCAAAGTATTCTGCCAAAGCAAGCTCGCTCTCCTGGCTGCAGGACGCAAGTTAGTCCTAAAGAAGTGCTCCCTGTAAGGATATTTTAAGAGGTTTGGAACAATTTAGTGTAATCACAGTAATTCAGTAAATTATCAATGCTGTGGCTTTCAGCCATCTGTAGCAGAAGCCTCAAGTTTGGTTTGGTTTTGGCACTATTATTCCAAAGCTGTGCATTAATGCTTCCCTCAAAAAAACCCACCAAAACAAAAGAACCACCCCCAAAAACCAAACAAAAACCCACGGCACTTGCCTGAGCTGAACACAATGTTTAGTGTGGGACTGAGGATTCGGGTCTGTCCATGAGTTCAGTTTACATTTGTGAGACCCCAGGAGGGTACAGACCTCCCATTCCTGGTCTGGGGTCGCAGGGCACTGGGATTTCTGCAACAAGAGAAGTGACACCAGAAGGATCAGATCTTGATGCCACTAAGGGATTCATCCACGTAGTCCATCTTTAATTGGATTGCTGCTAATGTAACGCTAATTAGTGCTGATGCTGTGTTAACATCAAGGCTGGGGTGGAAAAGTTCCTGCCGCTGCCAGTTAAGAATGTTTGTCTGTGTCTTTTAGAAATGGCAGAACATCACAATGCCGAGGAGATTCTGAGGATAGCGAGAGACCTTGTCTACAAAGTGCAGACACTGATTGAAAACAAGTGATAATGGCCCGGCTGTCCCTGGGGCCTTGTCGTGAGCTATGGACGGAGCGTTCCTTGCACTGTCACTTCAAAATGGTGTTTTAATTGCATCTTCCATGTAATGTAATAAATATCTGAGAGATTTGTAACAGACTTTTAAAAACAGAACTTTTCCTTCACCAGATGAGGTTTGTGTTTGATAGTCCTTGTTACACTCCCTTTGTATTTCTAGACAAAATCTTTTGCATTCCCTCATTTCCCTCTCTAGAAGACCATCTTGCTATATATTTGAGATACTAAAAAAGGGGGGATTTGACAAACCAGAGCATTTATATTTTGACTTACTGCACCTTTGAAGCCTGGATGCACGTTGTGTGCTCTGCTGGAACCTTCCATGGAGGTGAGGCCGGATCCAATACTCAGCAAGTGTTGAATTGGGTCCTTGGAAGAGCGCGGTCATGGGCTTGGTGTCTACGCCTCGAACATGGAAGAGAATGTGTATGAGCTCCTGTTGCTAAAATATTTGCAGACTATTCAGCAGCAATTAAAGTAAATAAAGTTACCAGCTGGGAGAATGGCCTTAAACTAAGTAACTTGGTTCATACGAGCAGTGAAGATCTGGCAACACTGGCTGAAAACATCAGTTGGCCTTTGCTGACTGGCACCTGCTCCTGAGTCTTCATGGCCTTTTTTTTCGGGCCCCCCCCCTGCCACAGCCACGCCTCCGTTTGACTGCAAACTTACTCTGCAGATATTCCCAGGTGACAAGATCAGCCTCGTGGGGTCGAGGTCAGCACATGCTGAGCACACAGAAACAGGCTCCCCGCTCACGGCAGCAGCTCCCTGGCTCTTTGCATCTGTGCCGAGCGCCCTGAAGTTCAGAGCAGACACCACAGAGCCTCTCCCCCGGCAGATCACTCGCTGCACAGCACGACCCGCCTCGTCCCGGCTCTGCAGAGCTCTGAGAGGACTTTCCTGGGGATCCCATGAACACAAACCAGGCGCTCGTCTGCTCAAGCGGGAATCGGCACTTGCCAGATGAAGCAGCTGAAGTTGTTGCACAGGATCCGACCCCCTTTGCCTCAGCACCGCGCTGGCCGTGGACGTTCTGTGCCACTTCTGCCTGGCATGTGCTCTGAGCAGCAGCACACGCTCCACCCCATCCTGCAGAGAGCAGAGGGGACTGGTGGTAGCTGGGCTGCTGCCCTGGAGCTGCAGACGGGGCTGCTGCTGTCCTAGACCTTCATCCCGCTGTGCAGAGTGGCGGGTGTGCTGCCTGCCCAGGGCCTCTGCTGTTCCTGAGTAAAGTGCATCTGTGTCCGAGGAGAGGGCGGGAAGGAGCAGGTTTTGCTAACGGGGTTAAGCCACAGATTTCGTGGAGCCTGGTGACCTGTGCTCCTAGAAAACCTAAGGACAAGCACTTCAAGTATTCCAAAGTATTCCACCCTTTGCCATTAACTACTCAGTGAGTTAAAAAAGAAAAAAAAAAAAACCCAACAAAACTTCTAATCTCAATTTTTTTGTTGTTTTTTTCTTAACCCTTCAGAGCAGACGGGGACAGCGCTGCATTTCCCTTGGACCCTGCAGAGAAAACAACTCGCTGCTTTTCATGCAGTCACAGAACAGTTTAGGTTGAAAGGGACCTTTAA
>NW_010296230.1:0-969 GCF_000700745.2 Antrostomus carolinensis | reverse complement strand
ATTCTCTTTGAAAAATCAAATGCTGATAAGGAGCCATTTGCTTTAGTGACTGTGGTCCTGTCACCGCCCGAGCGCTGGGCACTCCTGCTCTTTGCACTGGGCCAGCGCTGCCTTGGGGGGTCCTCGCGAGCTTGAGTATTGCTTGGACAAGGAAAAACGGTAGATTTGGTTCTAGAAAGAGCATCTGTGCTTAAATCTGTCTCTACAGTGGCAGTAAACTAAAAATGGTAAATAATAGTCTAAGAAAGGAAAAAAAAATGGACACAACGTTCTTAGCTCAACAGCCAAACCCTCCCTTAAATCGGTCTCTCAAAATCTGAGGGGAAAGTAAAGAAAAAAAAAGACAAACCAGACCAGACATCCCCCGACGCCGGTGCCAGAGGCCTCCAGGGACGAGCTGGTTCTTCTCCAGGCTCACGAGCATCACGGTCGCAGAACAGCCGTGAGAACAGATGAGCCCGCTCAGCCCTGAGGCCGCAGCTGCGGAGGCGGCTGTTGGGAAGGGAACCCCCTTCTGCACAGAGCACACAAATCAGCAGTGGGAGTTCCTGAGGGACACGCAGGGATCAGCTCCACTGCCCGCCCGGAGCCGAGCTGTGCCCTGAGCTCCGTGTCACGCTCCTGTACCTGCCCCGGCCCCTGCATGGCTGCTGAAAGGGCTCCAAAGTGCTTCAGCTTCTTTCTCTGTCTGGCCACTTGAAAAGGGAAATAGTATTTTAAAAAAAAACTGACGAGCAAGAAAAGCCTCCAACTCACAGAGCCTGAGGAAGCGACGGGAAATCTAAAGCTGCACTATTTTCCTTTGGTATGTTGGGAACACTGTACAACTGTTAAAAAACAAACTTCTGCAAACTCTGCTGTATTTGTTATAACACTGTCTGATTGTATTTTATGAATATTGTGTATTGACTTATTTATTTTTGTTGGGAGCAGACTACTCTCTTTATTGCTCAATTATTTATGTTTAAA
>NW_010296229.1:0-71605 GCF_000700745.2 Antrostomus carolinensis | reverse complement strand
CTTCCCAGGGATGGAGGTGAGGCTGACCGGTGAGGCTGATCATCTTGATGCCTTCTTGACAAAGAAGCTGCTTTTTCTTGTTAAGACAACAGTCCAAACTACCCTTTCCAGGGGAAAATCATGGCACAATCAACTACAGATATGGGGAGGGAAAGGCAGTGATTTTTGTAAGACGTCAGGGACAGGATCTCTGGGCCCTACAACCTACCTTGCCACCAGGCAACTGTTCCTCCCTTGTTGTGCTGTTTGATCTCACCTCTCCTCAGCTTATTCATCTGGAAGATTCACTTAATTATATTAGTCAACTTCATGGAGGTGTCTTGAAGCTTAATTAAGGTCTGGAAAACCCATCAAGAACTGCTGGCAGAACGCTCTGCAGAAGTGGTTGATATGAGACGTGGACACAGAGAAGGAAAATACACTGTGATGGGTTCGGACATATAGCATAGCACAGAATAGGAGAGAGTGGAATGGAGTTATCGATTCACTGTGACTGTCATGTGTTTTCAGGGTACTGCCATGAACTCTTGGGCAATCCCAGGTGTGCTGATGAGTTACCAGCATAAATATTCATTTTCCCGTTTTATGGTATGTAAGCAAGCATTACTTTGTTTATATTTCTATACAGCTGATTTTGAAGGGGGAATGTATACACCAGTGCTGTGCATGGAAATGCAACAAACACAGCTTCATTTTTTTCCTGACTCTTAGCAAAATTGGCTGATGTGTGAAAGTCCAGGCACCTGTGGCCAGTTACTGTCAACTCTTGTTTCACCCTCGGGAGGATTTTCTCCTGACGCACCCCAAGGGGTGAATTGACATTCATTGCTCCTCTAGGGGAAGAAACATATGGAGGCTCCACCGGGACAAACTCCGTGATCTGAATTGCCAATCAGTGTGTGTCTGAGCCTCAGCTGGGAAAACCTTGCTGCTAACAAGCCTTCATGCTCCCCCAGTTCTCATTGCAATCTGTCAGCTGCTAAGTATGGTTTCAGCAGTGCTCAAGCCGGTGAGCAACCTACGGCACCAGCTTATTAGGGAGAGGTGGTAGCCTCTGCATATTTTAGGTGCAGTTGCTATTATCAAGTCCTACTAGGTCTTCCCTATAACTTGTTAAAATTGAATGGCTTTAAAAATTAAATATTTAGTTGGAAAGCAAAAGAGAATGCTTTCTGCTTAGGTTGAGGAAAATTTCTCAGACTGTTGCATTTGGGGTGTTTAAATATACCACTCTCTTCTGAAGTTCTGAATTTTCTCTATTTGTTTATGCTTCTTTTGCTGGGAAATGGCACGCTATTGTTTTCTTATAGTTTCCACAGAGCTTTAAATTGCTGGCTATGCAGGAAGAAATTAGTTTGTAATTAAAGCCAAGTTAATAATGACTCCCATGGAGTCTACTTGGTCTTATTTGCTTGGAGTGAGATGCTTTTGCCTTTGTGGTTGCTGTGAGCGTGGTCAGGCACTGCTGCCCAGCCGGCAGGCATACGGGCAGGGAGATGTCAGAGGGATGGTTATCACACTGTGGTAACCACTCCAGCACATGTGCAGGCAGGACTTTATGTCTTTCAGGCCCTTATGCCCCACCAAGCAGATATGATGGCATTATATCAAACCAAGATGACAAGTAATAGAGCAACCTGTAGCCAGAAGATTATTTTTGAGAGGTTCAGAAAAGGTAACTGAGGAAAGAAAGCTTTGGGCTTAAACTTGCCATTTGCAAGTCTGTGCCTTTTCCAAAGATATATATATTTTTTTAGGGGACATTAAAACTGGAAAATGCTTGGAAATTCTTTTGTTGCAATGTGCTGCCTTGTTGGTGTGGGCAGAGATTGTGTGCCACTAACATGTGACACCGTGGCGAGGACCAAGGAACTGTGATCCCCGTGGTTCAGATGTTGCATGCGCTGATAAATGTGTGGTGCATTGCGTCTCGCATCACCCTGTCTCTGAGACTCTGTGTAGCCCCACCTGCAATACATCCACATGCACTGCAGTACCTGGAGGAGCTCATACATGGGGTACACTGTACCCTGCATCCCTACAGCCATTCCATCCTGTGTCCATCCAGATCAGAATGAGCTGAGCTTCCTCAACTGCAGCAGCAGGGAGTTAGCCAACTCCTGCCTCTGAAATTTTGGGTTTCATAGTGCAAAAGAAAAGATAGTGAGGAAGTGATTGATGGAAGTAGATGATTGCCTGAGACCATGTGCTGCATTGCCTGGGTCAGAAATCAAATTCAAGACTCTCAGCTCCTCCCATAGCGTCCAAGGCACAGGGCTGGTTGTGTGTGATCAAACTCCTTGGCTAGTTGACTGCTGATTGAAGGAATATGAGTGGGATGGGTTTTGAGTTTGTATAGTTAGAGACAATCTGGGCACTTGCTAAACAGAATCTCTTGAATTTCCAGTGTGACCTGATCATATTTTTGAGGCTGATTTTAATTCCTCTTTTACATTTAAAGATTTTTGTGCTTTTGGATGTTGAGGATGAAGTCGTGAGGGCGGCTGGAAAGTTTTCTGAATGTTTTGACTGAGCACCTTGTTTCTGAAGGAAACAAGCTTTTATACAGTCATATTTCTTGTGCCTGCTTGCCTGTTTCTCTTATGAACTTCAAAACCTGTTGGTCATTTTCTAGGCAACTTGGCACTAAGGGAGTGGACATCAAATATATTAATTCCCTGTGTAGAGATGACCAGCAAACTGCCTTCTCGGGGTGCAGATACCATGGGCATGGTTGAAGTACCCAAATTTAATGGGAGAGAGGAGGGGGTGCATATGTCTGGTCTGAGCTCTGGAGTGTAATAAAAAAAAGTTTAAAATCTCAACAAGTGATCTCAGCACTTGGCCAGAATTGCATGGGGCTTGGTTCCAGCTCTGATGTAAGTGTTTAATCTCATCCCAGAATTGGTGTAAATTGGGCACATGAAGTAGCATTACACACTTGCATGCTTTTGCATATCAGGGCCTGAAAGCCCATGGGTGTCTAAGTGGTGTTTAGCTTTCCGAGGGTTTAACTCACTCTTTTTGAGAATGGATGTGGACTAGATTCAGGTGCACTTGGAAATCTGATTATAAATTACGATACTGAAGGCTTTCGCCCAGCTTCTGCCATACCCTAAAGGCACCCAGCTCCATAGGTGCCTTTTTTTTTTGTCTCAAAGCTTCCCAGAGCTTCCTGTCCAGCAGAGCTGAAGGGCTGGATGTTACCAGGAGCAAAGCGTGCCCTTGCTACACCCTGAGAATGAAGATCTCCATACCAGGTGTAAAGATATTGCCCTGAAGAGCTTTTCCTTTTTCACAGAATCATAAAATGATTGAGTTTGGAAGGGACCTCTACAGGCCATCTTGTCATCTCTGGTCATGTACTTTTGACCTGGTGTAGCTTGTGTTCTTCATGGACCACCTCTCCTATGAAGAAAGAAGAGAAGGCTCCAGGGAGACCTTATTGTGGCCTTTCAACACACAAAGGGGGCTGATAAGAAAGCTGGGGACAGATATTTTAGCAGGGCCTGTAGTGACAGGACAAGGGGTGGTGGTTTGAAACTAAATGAGGGCAGATTTAGACTATATGTAAGGAAGAAATTCTTTATGCTGAGGATGGTGAAACCCTGGCCGAGGTTGTCCAGAGAGGTGGTAGATGCCCCATCCCTGGGAACATTCCAGCTCAGGCTGGACGGGGCTCTGAGCAATCTGGTCTGGTTGCAGATGCCCCTGTCACTGCGGGGGGGTTGGGCTGGGTGGCCTTGAAAGGTTCCTTTCCCACCCAAACAGTTCTGTGATTCTATGATTTGGAGGAAGGGAACATTGCCCACCCCAGAAGAGCTTGCAGCCAGCCTATGACGATGGGTTTGATCCACCCTTGAGTTGGATCTCCGACTAGGCGACCCCTTGGAGCATCAAAAGAGGCCCTGGGCTGGGCTGCAAAATAAAACCATGAGCCCTGCTCTGTTCTGTGGAAGGAAAGGCATAGGGTTCTCTCACCATCATCTATTTCCTTGAAACAGCCTGGTTGTCATACCTGATTGTCTGCCAAAATGGAGAGAAAGACCAAAAGACACTGGACAAAATTTGGGAAACTCCTTAAATGGTTAAAATAAACTCCCGGAGTGGGGGGGGGGGCATAAAAATGAATCTCCTTTTAAAAGGTTGCAATTATGCTGGATAGGATCCATCTCACCTGACTTGTGAGATAGTGCCTGGATCTCAGCATCTGCAGTGAGCACTCAGACCTCATTTACCATCAATGGAGAGAAATCACCTTCAGCAGGTGATTGCTCTCATCTTGTGGTGGTTGCCTAAAATAGGTCAGACAAATCACTCCAATTTCTCTCCACTTATGCATTTAAGAGACTAACTCAAGTACAGACACTTGCCTTGTGGACCTCTGACACCAGGCGAGTTGAATCCCTCCTGTAGTGACAACAAATCCCATTCTGTCAAAGCAAGGAAGGGAATGGCTGGAGATGTCCCAAATCCTACACCGACAGCGCGATGAGTCAATGCGTATGAAAAAGTGAATATTTCACCAGAACACCTCAGCCTGATTCCTTGGAGAATTTGGGAACATTTGAAGGGGTGATTAGGATTAATCCATTTGCCCGAGTAAGTCACTTTGAGAGCCTTAGCTGTAAAACAATATTATTTATCAGCATCCTCCTGCGATGATGTGGTGTTCTGTGAGTTCTGAAAAAGGAGATTTTCCTCTGAAAGAGCCTCTTCACACTTTCCCTGAGTGAAGTATTTTGCTACTCAGATTTGTGATTTAATAATCATAAATAATAGAGCCCTTAGTGCTATATTTTTAAATGACTGAATGGTGAGAGTCTACTTTAAGAAACTGTATGAATGCCTATCACTTGTGTGCATATAAATGTATTCAATTAGCACTCAAATCTTGAGTTATCTCCTGATGGAAGGCAAAACCTTTTGAATTCAGTCCCATGCAAGAAATACTGTGTCATTTAACTCACAAAAGGATGCCATGCACTTAACAGATAATGACTGAAGAGGATTTTGCTGTATTGCCTGCTCAGCTGCTTGTGAGGACAAAGAAAATAATTCCCCTTTTAGGATCCTATGGGGTAATGAGGAAACCCTCTCTGCACTGATCTGAAATAACACTGAGTAGGGGAAAGGAAATAGCCCGACAGGCTAAACTGGCTGCAATTTTTTTGTCGTGGTCTTCCATGTACTTTCCATGTTTTGTCTGTGATGCTAAGCCAGTGGCTAACCTGTCTCTGAACCTGCCACCAGCACACAGAGATTGCTCACCCTGGATACTGCACTTCAGCAAATGCAGAATTAGCCCTGGCTAAGTAATCTTGTTAGCGTGATTCAGTGTTAAATGGATCTCGATTAAATGGGCCTTTATATTGTCCCAGCTGGAAATGATAAGCCTCCACAAGGAAATGGCAGGAGACCAAAGGAAATTGCTTTACTTCAGTCTGGGACATTTAACCCCATAAAACACTTCCTGCTCCCCCTCTGCCTTTACTTCTGCTCCCTTCCATGGCACCGTTTGCTTTTGCCCTTGGTGGCCGTGGGGGACAGGAGGGACCCAGGGCAAGGGCTGGAGCATCTCTCCATGCTGCCCATTTGCCAGGACAAGAGCTGAGTGATGGAGATGCACATGAAAGAGCAGGATGGCTCTGATGGGTGACATGGTGATGATGGTTTCTCTCTGTGGTTCTTCCATGAGACTAATAATTCCTTTGTTAGCACAGTGGTTTTCACAAACTCTCACTCCAGATGTTGGTGCTGGGGTGTCTGAACATCTCTGTGTTGGCACAACTAGTGCCACCAATGGTTTATTAAGCACCAAACACCACCAAGGGAGAATCTTCAGTCTCATCTTAGAAATAGATTGCTTAAATGTGCCAGAGACTTCTTGGGAATGGCTTGGGGTTTATCTGTGTGAGATAGAAATCAGCACGATGCTTTGGTGTATCAGAACCTGACACTTCATTTCTCCTCACTATTAGATTTGTCAGCATGTGCACGGTCTGGATAAGAGGCAAGTGGCATTGAAATCCCCGAGGGACTTCAAATGACGAGGCAAACCACACAGCACTGTGTGATGGGGACAAAGAGCTGGGACTGCAATTCCAAAGTTTCCTCCTCTACATTGGGAACCAAATTTTCCCTCCAAGGTGTCCTGTCAGTCTGAAGCAAGAACTGCATGAGGTGCTGTGTTGCACGTGAAAGCAGACAAGATTAGAGAGAAAAAAAAAATCAGATGAAGCACCTTATCTATGGCCCCTGCTAATGGTCACTGTTAGCAAAAGGCTTCCTAGGACAGGTAACAAGATAGACATCAAACTGCCTGTCTTACCCCCACATCAGCATATGCTCTCCTCCTGCCTCTCTGCTCTCATCCTGCTCTGTATTATCTAATAAATTTTCTCTATCCTTGTCTGATGTAACTTCAAAATATGGATTATCTCCACCGAGTCAGAGACCCTAACAAGACACATGGAAAATCTCTGCTCTGTAGTAAGTCAGATGATCTGATATCTTTTTTTCCAGACCTTTGACAGAAATATGATAAACATGCAATTACTTGAATTTTTCCATAAATTTTACATTTGAGGAGGATTTACATGCTTGTGATATTTTCCAGACGTGAATCCCAGCCCGGTGAAAGCAGCCAGTTTGAGAATGGCTGCAGACGGGCAAGAAATTATATAATCTATTAAAGATTTCCTTCATTATCCCTCTAATCAAGGCTTCTATCAGTCTCCTTTGATGCACTGCTGGGAAAAAAAAAGATCTTCAAGTAAACTGAATGCTGGAGATAATTAATTAACTTGCCATCCTCCTGCCTTACAGACAGAGACAGTATAAGAAAGAAGAAGTGTCCTTTGCAATTACTGATCTGTGGTTTTCCATCCTAGTGCTGACAGCTTTTAGGACATGAAGTGGAAAAGCATTTTACCAAACTTCCAGGATTTGACCATCAATTCTTCCACTTGAGAATATTTTCTCCTGCTTATATTTCTCATGCTGTTGGATAACACTCTTGATGGTGAAAAATGGATTTAATACTTGAACATCTATGGTTGTATGTAGTCCAGCCTTGTAATATTATCTTCCTCATGCTTTCCTTACCTCTGCTATCCTCAGACTATTGTACATGAAATCCACCTTTATTAGAATAGATTAGAAAATTGAGAATAAGAACTAGGTCAGTGGAGTAATGTTGATGATGCAGGTTGCTATAGCATTCCCCAAAACTTTTCCTAGGGAGGGCTTGGCAGTAGGAGTGGGGAACGATTTCTGTCCTGGGAGCCCAGCTTTTTCATGTGAACTTCTCTTTCCAAATATCAGTGCAATCTCAAGTCCTGTAAAGGCATTATTTCCCTTTCTAATGATTTAAAGGATAAGATTTAAATTTCTCTGTCACCTCAGACCAATCCTGGGATAGCAGGAGGAGGCTTGCAGTCCAGTTTACCAACCTCAGATGACTTCTTTTACAAATTATCCTTTTTGCTTAAGATTTCTTGTGTTTCTGGTGCTTTGAATCCTTGAAATAACATTTCTAATTCTAAACTAGTCCGACTCTCCTTAAATTTCCCATTTTTTGGTACTGCTTGAGCAACTACATGGCAGAGATCATGGCTGAGCGGGCAGACTGACAGAGCTTTAAACACAGTGCCTCTTGACACTGCTCAGAGCTGATCCAAAACACCGTCAGCAAAACACTGACAACAGCCTCTTTGCAAAGGAATTTTCCCCAGAATTATCAAGAGTGGTAAAGCAGAGGGAAAAAGTACCTAATATAGGCACAATTGAGTTTAGAAAGTTTTCTAGCTCATTGTCAGTAGCCAGCAACGAGTACATACAGGGGGGATTGATGACAAAGCAAAACTTCTTTATTTTGGTTCAGGTTTGGTTACCAGAGACTTGTATGTAAATCAAGTAATACTTGTAGGAGGAGTTATTAAAGACCAAAGAAGCCAAGGATGGTGTTGCTAACTCAAAAGAAACTTGTACTTTTCTTTCTGGAAAAATTCTGTGTACTTGAAAGGATGTTGTAGGCAGGTGAGGTTCGTCTCTTTTCCCAGGTAACCAGTGATAGGACAAGAGGAAATGGCCTCAAGTTGCACCTGGGGAGGTTCAGGTTGGATATTGGGAAAAATTTCTTCTCTGAAAGAGTAATCAGACATTGGAACAGGCTGCCCAGGGAAGTGGTGGAGTCACCATCCTTGGGAGGTGTTAAAGAAACGTGTAGATGTAGCACTCGGGTACGGTTAAGTGGGCATGATGGTGATGAGTTGACAGTTGGACTAGATGATCTTAGAGGTCTTCTTCAACCTTAAAGATTCTGTGATTCTGTTGGGATGAAGCAGCCTGACAGCACTAGACTTCTGGTGTAAACTCTTACAAAAAAGGAAGACCAGGAAGTGACAATATACATCACACCATGCTGCTCATTCGTGTTTTTTGATGTATCTCCTCCTCTTGCATGTGCTGGTGAGCACTGTAAGCTCCTGGGGAGGTAGCACAGCACTGCAGATGGTAAATAACATTGAACGGTACCATAGTGCTTCACTCCTGAGAACTGAGGGATCTTCTCTTGTCCTCCAGAGTGGATGAAAGACTTTATCTTGTGGATGTGTCCTCATTTTTCAGTTATTACTAAATTAATGCTTTTGTGAATTGTCTGTGGATTTAGTTGGCTCCTGACAATGTTAGGGTGAGGGTGAACACCTTGAAAGGTGAGCTGTGCTGATAGGCTTTCAAGGACCTGTGGACACCTGGCATGGGGTTATTTCCAGGTGAAAAATGTGCAGTTCCTGGAAACCACACTGCCAGGGGAGGCAACTGCACATCCCTGTTCAAAACCCCACTCCCACCAAAGCCTCACTAACATTTACTCTATTTGAAAACAGCTCTGTTGAGGTCAAAGAATGAATCAATATGAGAATAAATGTTTGAAGAATATTTTTTAGTTTTTTGCTTGACTAGACAGTTTTGTTACCATCTACTTGTGTTTTTAGAGCAGTTACAGTGAGCGCTATTGCAGAACACACCCAGTAGTTGTCTGTGGTCAGCAACGAAGGGGTCAGCTCTCACAGCTAAAGGTTGTGGTGGTTTGCTCATTGGAAGGTCCTCTTCCACAGCACATTGGGTGTCACCTTTATCTACCTCCCCAGTGCTGCTGGGTGACAGCTCTCTAGAAACAGGGACCAAAGGGGACAGATGCGTTTTGGAGAAAGTGGTCATACTTAGAAAATCAGGGACCTCCCCCTTCTTGACTGACTTCCTGGGAAAATGGGGAATTTTTTCATCTTCAAGGCATCTGCTTGTAACCTTTGACAGTTTGAAATTGTCCACTGTAAAAGCAACTTTCTTGCAACTATAAATTATCATTTTGGCCTGTAAGTATTAAAAAGCTCCTAAGGAATGTCCTTTTTCACACACTTCTTGTACGCAGAACTCTTAAAAAAAAAATAAATCTGCTAATTAATTTTAAGCCTCTTTGTGGCAAAGCCTAAGAACTGGATTTACCAAGAGACCAGGAGGTCCATCTGGTGCAAAAAGCTCGCTCCTAGGCCAAAATGTTTGTATCATGAAGGGTTTTAAGCCTAGAAATTTCTGATTGGTAGCAATATCAGTTGTACTAACCACTGGCAGATTTCTTGACATGTTGATGGAATGGTGATAAGGGTCCTCAGCCAGAAGCTGGAGTGGCTTTTCCTGGGTTTCTTCCATGAAACACATGCACAATGGCATCTTCCCACAGGATTACTCCCAAATAATGGGATCAAATCAAATGGGATGGAGGTTCTAAATTTTAGAAGTGGGGCAAATAAAGTGGGAACCCAATGAAGCTTTTGCAATTTTTATTGTCCAGGTTCCATAGAATCTCTTTTAAATAAAGACAATTAGATGTAGCATTGTTTTATACCATGATGAACTCTACTAAGCATGTCTGCATCATATAGATGTTCACTAGAAGTCTCTATACCTGGGAGGACATACAAGCAGACTCTCAAGGTCTCTTCCCTTCCCCCACCAAACTAGATTTGGCCAGGAAATGCAGAAGCTTGGTGACAAAACTCATAGTTTTTACAGTGCAACAAATTCAGATGTAGGAACTTCATGGAGACAGAGGACATGGGTGCAGGTCACTCTGCTCCTAAAGAAAAGGCACATATTTTTCAAACTAAGGAAAATTCAGCCAAGTAAACAGCATCTACAGCACAGCACTGCAAGGCTTGTCCTTGGCAGAGTGGAATGGCACAGGCACGTGCTTTTTGCATCTCTCCTTTTGCAAAAGCTGTTCTGTGTCTTTCATTGTGTTGGTCACCCTTCCTCACACAGTTTCTAGTTCTAATATGTCCTTTTTTGAGAGTGCATTATATCCATGTTAATGCAAATTTGCTTCAATTCCCAAAAATATTTGGATTGACTTTGGGTTGGAAAGAGGCAATGAAAGCATTAGTGCTGCCAACAAGGTGACCTACCTATTTTAACTTAATCTGTTCCTCTGTCCTAATTAGCAATACACTTGCTTATGGAGAGAGAAGAGTTTGATTAATGGAAAAATAAAATAAACTGGGTGGAGAGAATTATGCAAGTTTTTATGTGTGTATCACATGCAATGGAGAGTAATGAAAGTAAACACAAAATGCATTTTTTTCTCCCCATCCTTTCTAACCAAACTGCTGTTTAACAAGCGTTTGTTTTTTGTTTTATGTCTTTCAGCAAAGGAAAAACCATCAGATAAACCCTTACCAGAAAACAGCCTTTGAAGGAGTCGGGAGCAGGTAGGGATTTTGCTTCAGACAATATCCATGAGAAATATTTGCTGTGTGTTTGATGATGAAATATATGGCACCTGATTGGGAGGAGATGGGGTGGCCTGTCAGGGTCACTGCTCAGCCAAAACCAAGCTCAAAGCAGATCTCTCAGCTCATACAAAGGGCTGGCAGAGCAGCTTGCATGAGAGCTGATAAATAGTCGAAGTGAGCTACTGAGATTTTATTTTCTTTCCTTTTTGCATGCTTTTTATGAAAATACTGGGCAAGGAAATATGCTCCATCCCACAATTGTGTATATAAAAAAATAATGCAGCTGTGAACGATGTAGAATTATCTGCTTCCATGTGGTCACCTTGAAGAGTTAAGCTTGAACACCTGGATTAGGAGAAATTACTGTGCCATGTGTCATTCAAATGCTTTTTTTAAATGTTTACAATCTTCACAAGGCTTTCTTGCAAAGACAGTATGCAATCATTTTCATTACATGCCCAAAACAGTCTGTAGAAGCATTGAAGGGTCTCTTTAGCTTGGAAAAGAGGAGACTGAGGGGAGACCTAATTAATGTTTACAACTATGTTAAGGGTGAATGTCATGAGGATGGAGCCAGGCTCTTCTCAGTGATGCCCAATGGCAGGACAAGGAGCAATGGGTGTGAGCTGGAACACAGGAGGTTCTGCTTAAACTTCAGAAAAAACTACTTTACGGTGAGGGTGACAGAGCCCTGAGACAGGCTGCCCAGGGAGGGTGTGGAGTCTCCTTCTCTGGAGACATTCAAAACCCGCCTGGATGCCTTCCTGTGTGATCTCATTTAGGTTCCTGCTCTGGCAGGGGGGTTGGACTGGATGATCTTTCAAGGTCCCTTCCAATCCCCAACATTCTGTGATTCTGTGAAATTGTTAAAAATCTGGACATGCTGCTGAAATTCAACTGATCATGCTATATTTTGTTTGAATTTTTAATTTCTCTCCTGCTATCTTTCCTTGGTTAGCGGTCAAGTCTAACTTTACCTCAAAGTTCAGCCCTGTGAGACACAGCTTGTGGCTGATTGCATCTGATGGGGGAGAAAGGGGCTTGTACTTGAATCTTGCTTTTAATCTTCATGTATAAATAAGGACAAATTAAGGCTGTGTGGGCCATGCAGCTGGTCTTGACTTGACCATGTCGTGATATCATCTAGGTGTTCCTGCTCTGGCAGGGGGATTGGACTAGATGATCTTTCGAGGTCCCTTCCAGTCCCCAACATTCTGTGGTTCTGTGTGATTCTGTGATGCTGAGTGAGCCCCACACCAAACAGTGCTAAGTGGGGAGAAAAGGCCTGATGGCTCCACTGGTAAATCATGCACATGTGAACTGAGGACAACTCTTGGGAGAAGCTAGGGAAGTTCACAGTGGACACAGAAATGAGCTAAAAAGACCAGAGTTATTGGTCACCTGGATTTCAGAGCTGGTTAAAACTTCCCTGCTTGAGCTTTTCTTTCAGAAACAAAGGTATGAGAACAAAAGTCTGTTGTATACTGGGCTTGCTTGGTGCAGATGCTAACTTGCTCTACCCATGCTCCAAGTCATCCAGAAATGATGCAGACATGCTTTGGGCAATGCTGAGCTAATCAGCTGGTTGAAAGACAGAGTATTTTGTGCCAGGTTATCACATCCTCATTTCTTCAGGATGTGAGGAAAGCAAGCATGTGACTGCCTGCAGAGTGCTGTGCAAGCAGTCCTGGGGTGACGGGCAGAGCAAACAGGGCTGTGGTGGATCCACCTTGGGGAGCACAGCTGGAGAGCAACAACTTGCCCCTTTCCCTCGGCATCATGAACCGTGTACCTCTGAGTTTTGAGTTCGAAATTTTGCTGTGCTGGGTTGGATGGCTGTGTCGGAATTTCATGTCCTGTGTTTTATAAGCTGGAAGCTTGTTGAGTAACATGCCAGCAAGTTGTGCTCTTGTCAGCAAGACGTACCTACTGGTGCCAGTCGCTGCCTGAAGAGCAGACTGGTTCCCAGTGTGTTTGCATTTACACAGCTGTGCCATTGCTTTGCAGATTTAGTAGTAGGTGCAGTTGTCACTTGATATAACTGAAAGGAAACATGAGATCCTTTTTCTTAATATAATGCCAGGGGCTTTGTGCTTCTGGACACCCAGTTGGTTATGGGAGCTGATATTTGGGCTGTTGGAGCTGAAGCCCGGGGCAGCAGTGCAGAGCTTTCTGAAGGGCTGGGTGGCACAAGGGCACTTGCACAGACAGTGTCATTTTGGGGCATGTTTTAGGGCACACATTTACATATTGTTATCGGGGCAAATTTGGCCACAGGTCATTTGAGGGCAGCCGTCCATGGGGATAGCCAGATTGCCTTGGCTGTCTTTAAAGGGTTTATCCCAAGAGGCAGCTGTCCCATTTGAAATCCAGCCAACAGCCAGGTAGGATCCACTCTTCCCCTGCCATACCCAGACACTCACAAGCCCTGACCCACAGCCTGCTGAAATGTTTGCATCAGCTATCGGGGACGTTGCTGTGTTTCAGACAGGCTGGTGCTTGGCTCTGCTCAGTGTCCCCCCCAGTCTCCTCCCTGGCCAGGCAGGAGCTCGGAGCAGGGTGTGAATCTCCAGATTTCCTTCCAGGAGGGCAGTGCTGAGCTCTCAAGTGCTCTTCCTCCTGTAACAGATTAGAATATGCTGAACTATGAGGACTTGTCTTAATTAATGCTTTAAATAAGGTTACAGCTAGAGCGGGTGAAATAATCAATAGTGAATCATCTACTCGGCAAATTCAGCTCTTTTCTGTGGGTGAGTTATCTGTAAACAGCTTGCAGTTTTCTCCATTCATTCATTATTTAGAATTATTTCCCAAATAATTCCTTCAAATTGCTTTTGGTTTGCAGCTTGTTTGCAAGCAGCGTGTTGAGAGCATCTGATACTTGCCAGTCAAGCTGCAATCATTAGTTTTTGGTGGGACAAGCAGGTTATGTGGCCTTCTGCTGGATCCCTGAGTGGAGCAGCCCAGCTCTTGCCATCCTCTTTAATGACTTCAGAATAGCTTTGGGCAAATGTTCTCCGCTCCTCACGCAGCATCCCTGCTCACTACCAACAGCCTCGTTAGTTAAATCCTTCACGAGGAGATTTGTCAGGGTGTAAGGGCTGCAGCACGGATTTGGAGTCCATCTCTTCTGGAGTTTTCCTGAACTTGTCCTTCTTTGCTCTATTGGCTTTATCAATAGCAGGAGCTTCAAAATAAGCTTAGTGACCGCTGGTATTTTCACTGTAATGAGTCTGCCTGGGCCACCAAGGCCATCTGGCACCCTGCTCAGCCCAGCCTCACCTTTCCAGCCCTAGTTAAACCTTGTTGGTGCCCAAGTCCCCAGTGGACTGGTCTCCACAGCCAAAGACCAGCTTGCATTTACACATGTTGCTGTGTCCAAAGTGGCTGCGACCCTGGAAGAAAATCACCAACAATTCCAGGGGTCTTGCCATGTCCTCAGCTTGCAATATGCCTTCCCCTGTTATAATCACCACCCCATCACAGCTCCAATAAGGCTGTGGCAGTTTTGATGATTAAAAGAATTTCTGCTTGATAAGAACTGGAGTGAAACTCATTTCAGGTAGCCGCCAAAGAGCTGCTGGATGGTACACAGTTCCATTTACTGCTGACACGAACTGGATTGTTTTAAGCAGAGGACGTAAATAGGCTCTGACATAAATCAAAGAAAACACCAGCTGCGGGTCAGCTGCACTCGGGGGGATTCGCTTCTGGGTGTCTGTTAAGAAACCAGACAGGAGGAGCCTGCTGCTTCTCCAGATCACTCAGGCAGGTTTCTCTGGGCTGCAGTAGGTAGGATTGCCCCACGCTGGGGGATTTTGACAGGTCCCTTCCCCTTCCAGCACTGTTATAGCCCCATGTAAGGCAGAGCTTAGGATGTGGCTGCAAAAGACGAGTGCTGGCAATTGGACCAAAGCATCTCCTGGCAGCATCGTGCCAGGAGGCAGCCAGTGCTGGCACAGGAGCCCAGCCCGTTCTCTGGGCATGAATGAGAGCCTTGAACATCTGATAAAATTGAGGGGAAATTGTCACCTCTTTCCCCATGGGAAGTACCTGTCGTTGTCCCTGGGGTTGCTGCTAGGAAAGGTCCTTCATCCCTCCATGGTGAAGCCACCGCCCACCCCTTCCCACTGCCAGGAGCTTGCAGGGGCCAGGCAGCAGCTCTGCCAGAGATTGCAATGCAGAGGATCGGGGGAGGTAACAGGGCTTTTCACTGCATAGAGTGACATAGTCCAGAGGCAGACAGATTACTCCAGCTATGGTTCCTCTGGAAGACAGATGGAGAAAGGAGTGCTGCCTAAAAATTAACAAATCCTGACTTCAGTGGGAAGATGAGCCCAGTACAAAAAGCCACCGAGCACCCAAACGGTGCTGCCTGCTATCCGAGCAGCATCCCCACAGCCAGCCACGGCCTCCTGGGGCTGCAAACCCTGTCTGCTGGGTGCTGCAAACACTGCTGGCTCACTGCCTCCATCCCTCCACAACTGGGAGACAGACAGAACAGAAGCAGCCCCCTTGGCTGGCCTCTTCCCTGCACCAAGTCCCCGCAGCAGCTGGGCTTCACCACCCTGGTGCTGTATGAGCAGGGGGAGAGGGTTGGGTTGGTTTTGTTGTTTTGTTTTTTTTTCTTCTCTCCTGAAGTCAAAATCAATGATGATGACAGAGTTATAAGGCGAGCGATGGGAAAGGAGAAGAAAGCACCCAGTGTCAAATTTGATGCAGGAGGCAGTTAGAGGAACCTATTACTAGTTCTGTTGCCTTAGGGTATGTTGGTGGGTACATAGGAGAGTGTAATGTCAGCGAAACGGGAGAGCAGGCTCTTTCCCCTTGAACCCTTATCATTAATGTGGAAGGCATACATTGTCAGCTATTAGTCTGGAGGGGAGGGAGAATAGCATGCGAGATGTCTTAGTTTGGAAATAGAGTCTGACTCATCGTCGTCTGGTGTGTGAAGGATGGAGGGTTATTGTAACTGTTGTTGTTGTTGCTGTGATTATTACGAGTATTATAACATTTGGGAGAAGATGGGGGTCTGAGGGCTCTGCTGCCTGTCACTGCAGCTTTTGATGAGTAAAGACTGAAAAGCTTGGTGTGGTGAATGCTCTGGGTGATTTGAGCCTGATTTCAAAGCGTGATGGTGGAGTCAGTGACAGGGATGCTCTATGTGACCAGGCAGGGAGCAGGTCTGTGTCCCCACCCAGCAGTCACACTGGGTGCTACTGAGGGGGGCACAGGTTGTTGAGGGAGAGACTTTGCAAGAGGAATTAAATAATATTGTAAGAAACTGGTCTTAATTATTCCTACTGCTGCTGTAATCATTGGTGGAGAATGAGGGGTTGCACCCTGTGATTCAGGGAAGATCTGCAGATTTGGGGTCTGAAATTTCCATGACTCCCTGGAAATGAGCCCAAGGAGAGAATCAGTTCACCTGCTTTGCACTTCAACAGCAGCTTTTGTCCAAAGACACCGAATATTTTGTGCAACCTCAGATGAACCCATTTTCAAGAAGGCCAATGATGGCAGTTCCTGTGGAGGCAGGTAGTGAGTTGCCCTCCCGCACCTGGGCTCCCCGTCTCTGACTTACTCGCTTGATAGACTTTCCCTCATTTAGGAAACGTAAATAATTCCTTGGGCTCCGTTAATCCCAAGATTACATGGGTAATTCCTGTTTCCATTAATGGGAGGAGATCTCTCAAATTCTCTGCATGTGAATGAGCAGCACACGGGCTCGCACGCCGTGCCCGAGCAAGTTGCGAGTGGAGACACCTCCCCTCCTCCAGCACCGGCTGCGTTCAGCAGAGGATCTGAAAGGAAACACAAAATTAGATCTTTTGCCTCAGGACATTCATTTTTTTTGGAGGAACATTGCAAGTGCTGTCTATTATTAACTCCAGCCGTTAGTCCCTTCCTTCTCTCTCTGGCTTTGCCGTTGCGGCTTTCAGAGTCATCTCGTAGGTGCCACTGTGATGAGCAGTGCAGGGATGTGGGGAACGTGGTCCTGCTCCACGAGGTGTGAGGAAAATATGTTGTGAGCAAGTAAGGCAAACCCATCCCCTCTGTGCCTTCACATGCTGCAGTGGCACGTACAGACTTCCCAAAATCCCAGATTTTGGGTTCCTGGGATGCCCATCCAGGGACACTGCATTACCCCAAGCCTTTTGTTCCCACACCTTGTCTGGATGGGAGAAGACAAGCGTAAAGGTGACTGCATCTCCCCCTACCCCATCTGCAGCTCCCCTCGGGCTGGGATCCGAGAAGCCAGGCAGGGGAAATGCCGAAAGCTGCCTGCCACGCCGGGGTCAGTGACGAGGGCAGAGCAGTGGACTCGGCTGGCTGCATCACACCTCCTTGCTCTTGTTCGTGACCAAATCTCCCGCTGCTGCTCACAGGGGAAAATAATTAATTAAGCTGATTAATGAAGATAAATTGGAGTAGGAGCTTTGGAAAAATACCATCGGTCAACAGCAAGCCGTTCCCCAGGGTGGGCTGCTGAGGCAGCGGTTCCTGGGTGGTGTAAGGGCAGGACTGAGAGTTCTCCACCCGCTGCCGATGGCTGCGCGGCACCGCTCACCTTTCCTCACCACCGCCTGGCAGAGGTGCCACGGGCTGGGAAACTCACCCCAGCCATTGGCTTTCATCTGTGGTCATGGCCAGGAGCCTTAGGTAGGGATGCTGCTGTGATAGGTGCTGGGCATGTTTAAAGTAATAACAAAATGAAAGAGAGAAAAAAAAAAAGATAAATTTTCTAAAACATCCCCCCAAACTGTCACACATCTGCTGGCGGTACAGTCCCTTCGGCTCAGCACTGAGTCAGGCCAGGGGATGCTGCGAGGTGGCTCCGGCTCTGGGGCTGTCACTCAGCTCCTTCATCAGGAGGGAAAAATGCCCAGGAGCCTTCACTTCCCACAGTGACTTTATTTCAAAGCTCTTACAAATCAGGGTAGAAAAGGGTATGAGGTTCACTTTTTTATTTGTGTTGCCGACCGAAAAAAAATTTTCTTAATTTTGGGAATGATTTGGTAGTTGTAAAGAGTGGGAATTCAGCTGGGCATGGGGGGATTTGGGGGTGTTCTTGGGGTGAGAGGAAGGTGGAAAAAACAGAAAACCCTTCATGCTGCTGTGAAATCTGTGTGCCATCAGTATCTGCTGGGAAAAAAAACAAAGCTGTTAGCTGAGCAGCAAGATTGGTTTTCTTGTATTATTCCAAAAACATAGGGCTGATATTTATTTCATTAAAGCTTCCTGTAGCTGGTAAATGAATTCCAAGGAGTGAGAGGAACCCCAGGATCAGGGACTTCACTTCATTTGGGATTGTGTGCAGCTAATATTCTGGTTAAATAAATACATTTTACTAATTGGATTACTCAGACAGTGTAATATACTGCTGGATTTCCAACACGATGCTAATAAATTGTGTGAAGAACTTAATCATGTTAGCTTCCAAAAAGCTTGTAAGAGATGAAATTAAAAAATAAGTAGAAGTTGACATCTATTGCATTTCACAGTGTCTTCGTTTTCCTCATCCTTCTTAGAGTTCTCCTTACCATAGCGTGGCTGATGTGGATTTTTTTTTTTAATCTGCCTGTGATTAGGGAGGACACAGTGTTAGAATATGTCCTGTGGGATGGTGGCACCTGGCTTGTGTTTGTCTCTTCTCCTCATGCTGATTCATATCAAGATAGAGGGAGTGAGACCTTAACACAGTCTTCTGGAGGCAAAGGTGCTGTGGTTTATTTTCTTGGATGCCCACAGAGGGAGATGGGATGGGATGGAATGGGATGGGATGGAGAGGAAGGCGGAGCACCCAATACTCTCAAAAGTTGGAAAGGCCAATGGTGAGGTTGCACAGCGAGCCCACTGCGGGGTCTGGCACTGGGGGAGCAGGTGTAGCCCTGGGCTGGGTACGTCACCCAGCACATCCCACCGGTTGGTGCAGTTGGTAGGAGAACCCGCTCGGCACAGGGGAGGTGTTGGATGTGGCAGTGCAGGATGGAGGGTGCTGTGCATCCGAGTTCCTCCACATCAGCAAAATGATGGAGCACACAGCACTGCTGCTGTAATTCATCATTGCTGAAACATGGCTTCCTTCACACTGCTGCTCAATTCACCTGCATTTTCCCACCAGAAAGAGAAAATGGAAGAAAAAATGGAAGAAATCCTTTTCTTTCCTTTTTTTTTTTCCTCTTCTTTGATAGAAATATACAGTGAGAGCATGAATGGCTCTCCCTCTCCAGGAATCGGTGACAAATGGTCTGTTAAAAACAGATAACTTGTGGCCCCATCAATAGAATAACACCATGGGTTATATAGAGAGCTCAAGATGTATTATTTAAGCCGCAGCCAGCTGTCAATAGGGTCTGCTCTTTACTGAGAAATAAATGCCAGGCAAAGGGAGCTTTGTGGCTTGAGCCAAGGGACCGGGAAGCTGCTAATTGATGGAGTCTGCTCTGAGCGTCTGGCAAGAAGAACAGCCTGTTCCACAGGTCAAAGGCAGAGCTCCAACACCCACAGCGTTATCTTGGGGCAAGGATGCTTGCTCCTGACTCAAATTATACCCTAGCCCCTTCCCCAGTGGGTTCCCTGTGCTGTGTACGGACCTGTCACGGCCTCCCTGCATGGTATGGGGTTTGCTGTGATACCAGTTCACGTGGACTCGATACCAGCATTGCCATATGATGGAGATAATATTGTGTGTGTGTGTGTGTTTGCCTTTGCAAACAGCTCACCAAAGTGATATTCCAGCTCTAGGAGCTAAGGGGTTAAAGTACTCCTTCCCTTCCTCCCAAGCCGCCTGTTTGGACGCCTTTAAATTTTACAGATGTATTTGAAGCATCAAATGGTGATAATTGTTGTATCAAAGGGGCACGTGGGGGAATAATTTGCCTTTCTGAAGTGCTGCGAGATCTCCAAATGAAACACTGGGCTGCTGTGATTGGCACTAAAAAGAAGGAATTGCCAATTCTTGTTACAGACTCAGTTCCCTATGAAGGTTTAGTCATGTGTCTTGGTACACCAGAAATCCTGCCCCCCAACCCTCCAGTGAGACCTCCTGGTTTGTAGGATGATGCACAAGATGTGAGTGAAGGCAGACTCCAAACGGGTGATTTCCAGGGAGAAAGCAATTCTCACGTGAACAAGGCAGCTCCCGTTCCCAGCTGCATTTTGGAGTGTCAAACCCAAAACACCCAGATCAAGCAAAGTACCTGGGAGCATCAGGGAATCAGAAATCCAAAAAGCAAAGTCCAGCCTGGCATCTGCAGTCAATGCTTCTAGAGTCTGAGCCCTTGGCTGAGCAGCACCGTGTACAGAGCCACAAAATCTCTGCGCCGCTGTCCTCTCCCCCTCCCATTTATTTCTCCTCCTGATCAAAGTTTCCTTATTTTTTTAATTCCCCATTTAAAAGAAGTATTGTCTGCATGAGGCCTCACCCTGCATTTATTTATATTTTCTGCTCACAGCGGGGTTTAAAAACAACAAACCAACCCCTGAAATGGCAGCAGCTTCCCCGTAACCTGAACCTCATTGAAATACTAAAAAGTAGGTTTTGATGCAGCTTTGTGGGTATTAATGCAAATGTTTTTCTGACTCTCCAGGTTTAATAGCAACAGCTTATACAACTCTAATTAGCATAACAAAATTCAGTGATGAGAAGTAAAATGCTTGTCTTGTTTGATGTTTCCTGGTAATTAGCAAGAATAATGATTTATGCAGCGCTCCTGGTTTGCAGCTCACAGAAGATGGCAGAGAACGTTCTCAGCAGTTAACTCCGGTCTTGTGGGGAGGACGTAGGATGGAAAATACATGAGCAGTCCCGTGCCCTGAGACCCGGCGTGCTCGTGCAGCCCGTGTGTTACCGTGCACCCCAGCACAGATGCATCCAAGGGCTTGGAGAGGTTCCCCTCACACGCTGGCATGTGTTGGTCTGTGCAGAGGTGCATGGTCTGGTGTTGTGCGGGCACACGGGCTCTCACCACGTCCCATGTGGCTGCCCTGCCTTTTGGATAGGGATGGGCAGCAATCCGGCAGAGCCAGGGCACGGCTTTTGGTTTAGAGATTGGATCTGTGTGTGTTTAAGATGTGAAGTTTTTCCCTTCTGCGTGCAACTGGGAAAGTTTCCTTCTCTTATTGCAAATATTGGAGACTAGGACCCCCTGAAGCAGGTCTGCTGTGGGGGTTTCCACACTGCTCTGCCCTTTCAGCACCAGCATTCACATGGTGAGAAGGCAAAGCTGCTGTTGCACAGCCCGCATTTGCTCATCCCGGCAGCAGCATCCACTGTTCATCCCAACAGAAACCTTGTCTCCGTACCTTTGGCTAGATGTTTGACCTAAGGCTTTGTAAAACACAGTGACAGGACTTGTGTGCTCTGTTTTGGGTCAGGAGGAGTTAAAGGTCAAAAGAAAAGAGGCTGCTGCTGCTGTGGCAGGCACTGGTATTTCCCAGGTTGCAGTCCTGTCTGCTTTGCCTCTGTTTGCAGATCCAAAGCTCTGTATCGCTTTTTACTATTTCTCCCCCACTATGAACCCTTCTCCTTCTGTCCATGGGGATGGCAGGCTCTGCTTGGCCAAGAGGCCTCCTTCATCCCCGCTCTTGACTTGCATAAGAGGGGAAGGATTAAAAGCCGCTGGTGCCGTTGCCACCGAGGTGCAGCCCCAGCGGTACCCGCAGTGCTCCATCACCTGCTGCCCCGCAGCTGGTGGGGACAATCTGTGCTGAGAACCTCTGGGGAATGGTCTCAGCGGTCCCTCTCCTCGCCCATGCCATTAAATGTGTTATGAGTTATGGTCTTCCCATCAGGCTGGGCACACGAAGCCCTTGCATTAGCCACAGCCTGTTACCTTTGTCTCCTTCCCAATCCCCCAGCACCATCCTCTCCTTACAAAAGCTTTCATTGTATTAACATTGTAAAGTGAACCATCCAGGGCAGTAAATTTTAAAATAGTAAGAAGAAACCCTCCTTTTATGTGGTGTGTAGTTGGCTTTATGGAGGGCAGTGCTGAAGGCACTTATTGAGATAAACGTTCCGGCTGAGTTTTTAAAAGGACTAAATAATGTTGGCCATTTGTATATATGATGGTATATAAGATGACAAAATTAGGAGAGAAGTTAAACTACCTGCTCCTGAGCATTAGATGAATTTCTGTGGCAATCTGGGAGCAATCTCTGACTGTGCCCATGACTCCCTGGGCAGGGACTTGCCCAGCACAGCAATGAGAAGAGCTGCCGGGTTTGTTAAGTACCAGAGCTTGGATGCAGCAGCAGACATGTCGGTAGCCTGATCCAATACAGCAAATCCTTTGTTTCCTTGGTAAGAAAGCTAATTTTGCAAAGCCAAAGACTGAATGATGTACAATCTATGAGTGCCTCTAGTCTGTGGTGCTCCTGGGAGAGAGAAACTGTCATCTGAGGAATAGGACAGATGCATCTAGGGCTACTGCATGGTATTTTCTCCTTCCCTCCACTCTCCCAGTGTATCTGAAATGGCTCCTACCATGAGACACACTGAGACAAGATGCATTCATTCATATTAATAACATTTGAGTATTTGCATGGCTAAGGTGGCTCAGAGAGAGCCATTCCTGATGAGAAGAGTAATTTGGTCCAGCCAGCCTTTGCAAAACACTCTGGGGAAAAGCTTTCCCACCCTGAGAGCAGTGGGAAGCTGTCGCTGTGCTGTTCGCATAAGAAAGCACGAGCCCATCTGACAAACTGCAAATGTCAGCGTGGAAATGTCCCCTCTGTCCCCTCGCAGCTTCCCCGGGCTGCTCACACCGGAGTCAGCATGAGGGGCTGACCTCACACTGGCTGCTGGGGACGTGTAGGGCTCTTAGGATGATCTGGGGCCAGATTTCCATCACTTTTCCAAGCGATGGAAAAATCACTGGGTGGCAACTGTTCCCCTTGAGGTGGTCACCCCCTGAACCCAGGGCTGTGCTGCCCAGCACCAGGCTGCTCCAGCCACCACCTCACAGCTGGCAACGGGCAAGGCTCCCTGCGCCAGGAGGTGGTTACAAGGCACCAAGCTCCCACCTCCTCCCATAGCATTTTCCAATGTCTCCCACAGAGGAAATCCCTCCAGAGTAAGATCAGGCCCTTCTCTCCTAGGGGGTCAGATCTGCTGGGGAGCTGGGAGCTGGTGATGGGGCAGAGATCCTGCCTGCAGCCTCTGAACTCCCACTCACCCAGCTCCTGCGAGGTGTAACAGCATCTCTGCACTTTTTATAGTGATATTTATCTGTTAGCAAAGATTCAGTGTGTGGAGGTTGCAAAGGGCATTGCTTTTTATCCTGTCTTAGCAGTTCCTTGGGTTTTTTATTTGTGTTTGTGCCCTGCTAAAGGATAACAGTATCCTTCAGTTCCTGTCCTCATACCCCACCCTGGCTGAACATGAGGCATTGCAGAGTTGCTCAGAGCCTAACCTGATGCAATGAGCCTCACGCCGGATCTCTCTACCCAAATGTTTGTCCAGGGGTTTTATTTGCTGTAAAAATAATTAAATTTTGGTACGATGCCTTTAATATCTTGTGCTTGGCTTGTTAGTGCAGAGTGTAACTCTGAAACGCAGCTAGACCCGAGGTTGATCAGGAGAGCTCAGTACTGGTGGGAAAAGGACCCCAAGAGGCAGATGGACAGAGCACAGTGTGGCCAAACAGTGACCACTCTGCAAGCATGGGTAGATATGTCTCTGCATAGTGAAACAATTCCCCTTGCTGTTGTGTGTCAGCCAGCAGGCAATGGCACATACACAGTTCAGTGGCGCTTTCTGCAAGGTTTCCAGAGGGTCACATAATCTGCTGCAAAATATATTGTGAACCTCGTTGCTCCTCCAAATTTCAGTTGAGATGTCCAAGCTTCCAGCAGTTGCAAGGCCAGGTTGCAATCCAGCTCGTAGCACTGGTGTCCGTGTGGGTTTCAGCAAGTCTGGAGGACTATGCAAGTTGTGGGTGCATCTATGACAGGTTGTGGCAAGCCATGTGGGCTTCAGAAGGTGTGTGGGGTCTGAGTTGGTGTCAAAGGTGGGACTGGGTTTTGATCTGAAATGTCCAGTGCCCAGAGCACTCTCTTTCATGGCCGTTGGAAAGGATTTGTGTGCTTTAAATACAGCTCTTGAAAGGGTAAATGTCTGGTCTGCAGACTCATCTAAGCTTTTCTGCAGGCTGCCTCCAAGGTGGTCATCCTTGAGTGGGATGAGATTTCTCTGCAGCTGGTCAACCAGCTATTGATGTCCTACAGCTAAACACTGCCAGGTAGCAGAGGCAAGCCCCACTGGCATGTACAGACCCACTGGTGGGACCTGCCTGTGACCAGAGGGTGCCAAAGGGGCTTCTTGAGGAGACTTTAGAGAGGGGATTTGCAGGGGACTGGGTTTCCAGCATGGCTGCAGCGAGGAGCCCAGCATCAGCTCCAGCATGAGGTGACAGACAGAGACAGGATGGAGGGAGGAGAGCCCAGAGCAGGTGCATCTGTAAAACATTTCCATCCCTTTCTGCTTTGAAAGGCGTGCAGGATTCCCCGAGCCTGTGTGCGTGTGGATGTGAATGATATAAATGTAAAATTGGCCTTCTCAGGTTCTGAAGAGCGCAGTTTGCAGCTGGAGATGGATCACCAATCTTCCAGGGAATTGTGCTCTACAAGGTTAAGCGTGTTTGCAGAAGAAATATGGATAATGCTCTTATCATGTATGACCTTTACTATATGTGTAACATTGTCAGTGACAAAAATGCCATTTTTTAAATGGTTTTCACACTATGGTATCCAGCCATTAATCATGATGTATGTGAGTGACTCTATATTGTTTCTCTGAAATTGCTGCATTAGATTGCTTTCCATCCCGGCTGCTCACATGAATTGTACCCCCCGTTACCACGAGCAAGGTTCCTATTTTCCATGCCTAATGTCATTCTGGCCCTATGTTTACCCAGAGGACTAGAGAGAAACTTCCAAGGCACAAAGACCGGAGCTCTCCTCTCCTTCCTTGGCAGACACTTTGTGCATATGCCCGTGTAAGTGGTGCACTTGCTTTAAGATGTCTCTCTAATCTGGGAGCTGATAAATGACTCTTTCAGACGCCTCTGCTGATGTTGTGTTTTTAATGTAGGCAAACTGTGGCTTTGGCTCCAGTCTGTGTATCCCTGCTACTGCCATCTCCACTCTTTGTGGGCTAATGTTTCATTTTGCCTGGTATAATTTGGGAGTTTTTACTTCCAAAGTGTATTTTGATTTACAGAAGGTAAAAAGCAGTTGGCAGTTTGGTGTTTACTCCTTTGTGGAGCTTTCAGATGTGAGTGCTATTTGCTGCTATGCTTAGCTAATTTTTATCTTCCCTGCCTGAAGAAAAATGCCACCCAAAAGGGTTGTCAAACACAACTCCCTATGTCCTGCTTGAGCTTTGGTTTTGAGGTCACTGTGTGAGCTGAGGTCTAACTGCTCACTACGGTGTGTGGTGGCACCTAACACCTGCCAGTACAGGACTTGTGCAGGGATCAAAGGGAGAACAGAGCTCGCGGGTAGCAACTAAATATGTAGTCATTAGTTGTATCCCTGACTGTTTCTGCCTTTTCCCCCTTTATTGTTGGCATTAAAGCACCCACTCAAGAACTGGATTGGTTTTAGCAAAGTCATAGCCGTGGGCAGCCCCTTCCCAGCCCTGTGCCAGCCTCAGCGTGCATGTGCGATGGAGCTGGTGCACAATGGAGCTGGTGTGCAGTGGAGTTGGCACTGCCAGCAGCACCAGAGCTGCTGCATGAGGCCACTGGTTCTGCTGGCAGCTGGAAGATGGCATCAGAGGCCACATAAGTGTGGCTTTAGAGATATCTCTTGTCCCTCGGTTGGAAAGGAGTTCCCATCATCCATGGTGTCACCATGGGCTTGTTGGCAGCTGATCTCCCTTTGCTTCTGGAGTGGGAGTAAATTAAATGAGTCCAAGAGAAGCAAAGAGTTTCTGATGGAAATAATATGGATGTGCTGCATCCATGCAGAGCCATGTGTATCCATGGGGGAAGAGGGATTCCCACTGTTTCATGTCTCCAAATTTAACTCATTGAGGTCTAATCTTGTTGGTTCTCATAAGCATGAAACAGGAGCGAGGCGACCAAGATCATTGAGCTCTGCAGCTGGAGTGGCGAATTTGGCCGTTGAGATGAAAATTATTTTAGAGTAACAAGGAAGGTCTGTGTTTTTCTAGCTCATTGCTCATTTTGAGGAAGACCTCACTAGGCTTTGAGTGACCTGGGGTGAACCGCAGGTACCTTTGTCTCCAGACTAGAGTATCTCTTCCTTCCTTCTACTTTTGTTTTGGAAATTTTCTGTCTCTTACTACACACGTATGTTATGCCTGGTACAGCAGGGACTGGTTTCCTTTACACCACTTCCATAGGGCTCCGTAATCTCTTTATTCTGTTTTCTTACATGACTCTTCAATATTGCAGAGAGGCAGCAGGTCCCCAGGCGCAGGGTGCTGGACCTTCCCCAACGAGCAGTCTTTCCCCACCAGCTTGATCCTTCCTTCTGTCCCTGTGGACCCTCAGAGGCTTTGCTGCTGTCCCCAGAAATCCCTGTTGCTTATTGCTAAATTTCTGGTACCAAATTGAGCACCAATGGCTGTAGTAGCCCTTGATCACCTGGATTTATGGGCTGTGAGCTCTCACCCGTGTCTCAGCATGTGCATGACATAGTTTTGGGCACAGCTGAGTGCTGCACCTCCAGGGTGAAACTGAGAAAGGTGAAAGTTGGGCTGGGTCTGCAGCACCCTGAGACAGCCCTGAAGCACTGTCCTCCCTGTCCCTGAGCCCTTCACACCAGCTTCCCCCTGCAACTGCACAGGAATGTCTTGAGATGAATAAATTCCATGTGTGTGTGGGAGCAAATACAAAACAAATTGCACATGCCTGTGAGATCAGGCACATCTCTTGTCTCTATATCCCTGTATGGTTTTGTTTCAAACTCTTGCTTTTCTAATGGGTTTCTCCACACCACGTGCATTGAACTTTGAGACCAGTAATGCTGTGAGAGCTTTCCTTTTGTTGGTACCATCTAAAAATGTAATGTGCCTTTCTGTCTGCCTGTCTCAAACCCATTTTACATTAATCCCAGACCTGATTTTCTCAATTTACTTTGACTTACTGTTTCTCTTCTCTCATTGTTCTACCTTAATAATAAGCCCTGGAGAACGGTGTGGGATCTTGGCATGCATATCCAGTCTGGCGGCACAGGGGTGCAAAGGGCGTTTTGGAGGGAGGAACCTCCTCCCTGCATCCCCTCTGTGGAAGGTTTGATGTTGGACACATTACTCCATGTTCCACGCCACACAGTGCGTCAAACTCTGCTAAGTAACTAAATAAAGATGTAATTTTAATGATGATTAAATTGAAGCACCTCATTAATTTCATGTGAGAGGTGGGGAAGTACACGGCAGCTCTTTTTTAAATTCATTGTTTGTCTGGCCGCGAGACATCCCCTCTCAACGTCTGGTTGAGTCTAATTTAAGTATGTAAATTTAATGGTTCAGTAAGTAAAATTGCCTTTATTGTTTGGAATGGTTTGCACAGTAATTTACGAGCTAGCAAGGCTCATTTGATAGAAGTATATGATGGAGTAGGTGACTACAGTGAAGGACATGTTTATCTTAAGGATACAGGGGAAGAACGCAGATACATAGCATCTGTAATCAGGGACCTTGGGATAACAGCACCGCTGGGAGACTCGGCCATGAGCCAGGTCCTCGGGACAAAGGAGCCCTGAGAGCTCATCCTCAAGGCACACGGAGACATGGCATGGGACAGCACCCCTCACCCCACATAGCTGCTGTCTCTGGAGATGACAGCAGAAGTGAGAGGTACCAATGCACTGGCTCATCTTTGCTGAAGCGATGTCACCCTGATGCTCCAGAGAGAGATTTCTATTGTCAAAACAAAGGACAAGAGACCTCACAGACCATAGGAAATGGAAGAAAATGTTTTCAGCTGCATTCGAGTCTTTTTTTTCCCCCCCACAGTGCTGCTTGGGAAGACTGTTGCTGGGATGCACAGTGGGCTTGGACAGTCCCTGTTAGGAAATGAGGATTGCTCTGCATTTGGGGATAGTTTTCCCCAGCAGCATGAGGAGCTCAGGTCTCACCTGAGGCTGGATTTGTGGTGAAGCCAGGCTGAGATGAGGGTGGTCCTGATAACCTCTCTTACCTGTGTGTTGCTGTCCCCTCTTCAAGGCTCCTCCATGCTGTAACAACCAGTTATTGTAACATTTCTTGTTTAAAACAGCTTGTGCTGAGGAGCTTGAAGTGCTTTTCAACTTTAATTAAGCCTCGCCAGGCACTTGGGTTCTGGGAAGCAATTATCACTCTTACCTTGTAGGGTGATAGAGGAGGTCACAGGGCTCTGCCCAGAGTCACACAGCTGGGCAGTGACAGGGTTGGGAAGAGGTCCAGGACATTGAGCCCTCCTGACAGCATCCTTGCTATCAAACACCGCTTCCCAAAGCTGTCATTCAAACAGACAAATTAAGGTAACAAACTCTAGTTTGCTTGACTATAGTCTGGCTTCCAGAAAATCTGTGTGAGGCACATTGCGGTCATAGAGAAATAAAAATAAAATGGAAGTGTACAATGAGCAGCTGTTCTTCTTAAGAAAATGTGGTGATGCAGGGGTAGGCAGGCAAGCCTAATCCTTAGAAAGGACAGAGACTTTGCGTTTAATCAAGGGGGGCCCCTCGTCATCATTATAGACATAACCCAGAAAAACTCTCTGCAAATTGTGTGTTTTAATTTTGCCCATCTACCCAGCTGTTCCAGCCTCTCTCGGTCTGGCTGGACAGACGTGTGTACACCAGACACTGCTTGAGGGTTTCCTCCTCCTGCAGCCTGGGTGCGGAGCAGGAGCGGGCTCTGCAAGCAGAGCTTGCCTGGCACCACAGAGCAGGGCACACGTTGGGGTTTGCTCTGCACCCATCTCGCGCATGGCTGTGTCCCACCGACAGCTGCTGCATGTGGGGGAAACTCACTGCATTTTTCCCTGGTTTACAGCCCACAGTGATGTCTTTTCCCCATTGCAGATCGCTGGGGAGATGCAGCAGCTATGGCAGCATTTGCTGCAGTTTCTGGTTGCTGCAGCTGGTGGGAGCAGGGCCATGGTTTCAAGAGCTGTTCAAGTTAGTCTTTGAATCAGTGGTAAGAAAATTAAGGTATACGCAGAGTATTTATGGTCCTGCTTTTATCCAAAGGATGAGAAACAAGAGGGCAAACACCACCTTGACGTGCTTTGGCCCTTTGAGTACCTTGTTGGTACTCAACAAGACTACAAAAAGATCACTACCACAAAAGCTTCCCAGGTTGGAGACATCCTTGCTGTCTGTCTGTACTGTCTGTCTGTGCTCCGGCACAGCTTCTGGAGCTGCCAAGATGTATTTAACCCTGTGGCTGCTGCATTGCACGGAGAGACCATTAGCAATCCAAGCAGCCGTTACATCCCTCCGTGCTGAGAGTGTAGCCATTTATTTTGCTAAGTAGACAGTGTGTAGCGAAGAGTGTGATGAGAAAGGAGGGAGAGCTGGGCGATGTGGAAAAAGGGATAATTAAAAAAATGAAAGGAAATCTACCCAGTTGTATGGCCTGTTTTCAGGGGTTGTGTTCCTCAGGCTGTGTTCGAGATCTCAGGGTCTTCTCTGCAGTGTGTCCTGCTGCTGGGTTGGGCAAGGGTAGAATGGGGCAGCTGCAGCCAAAGAAATGGAAAACTCCTTTTCTCCCACTTTCTCTTCCCACATTTGGCTGCTGAGCAGGACCTGCTGACTGTGGTGGTGGTGTAAAAGGAAACAGTGGACCTTTTTTCATAGTTTTCTTCCATTTAAGTCAGCTGCTGCTTTGCTCTCAGAGACTTTAAAAACTGGGTTTTGAGGGTTGCTGCTTCTCATTCTCCTTCACTCAATGACCGTCCACCAAAACCCCTACTGACAGTCAGTTTGAGCTGTGCTGCTGTAAGGATTTTCCTCTGTTGAAATGAGTATCAGGCTGAACTGCAATACTTTGTTGTTGTGGTTTTCCCTCCTTTTATTTGCTTCTGAGCCTCAAGTATGAGAAAGCACACACCTGGGTTTCAAATGGCTGTTTGTTCTTTGCAGTTGTTTCTTGAGTTGCTTTCTGAGGTTTTGCAGACCCCAGCTGGGAGATGCTGCTCCAGGTGGGGACCCAGTTTGCTTGTGCCTTAGGGGCAAGGGCCGTTAATGCAGCGGAACTACAGGAAAAAGGGTGGTATTGGTGTGTGGAAAGTGACACGTCCACTTTGCAGCACTGGTGGATGAGAAGCTCAACATGAGCCAGCAATGTGCGCTCACAACCCAGAGGCCAATAACCGTGTCCTGGGCTGCATCCAGAGCAGCGTGGGCAGCAGGTGGAGGGAGGGGATTCTGCCCCTCTGCTCCACTCTCCTGAGACCCCACCTGCAGTGCTGCCCTCAGTTCTGAGGCCACCAACAGCAGAAGGACATGGACCTACTGGAGCCAGTCCAGAGGAGGTCACGAGGATGATCTGAGGGCTGGAGCACCTCTGCAGTGAGGGCAGGCTGAGAGAGTTGGGGCTGTTCAGCCTGGAGAAGAGAAGGCTCCAGGGAGACCTTCTAGTGGCCTTCCAGTACCTGAAGGGGCTCCAGGAAGGGTGGGCAGGGACTTTTGACAAGGTCAGGGAGTGACAGAACAAGGGAAAATGGCTTAAAGCTGGAAGAGGGGAGATTTAAATGAGTTATGAGGAAGAAATTCTTTGGTGTGAGGGTGGTGAGACACTGTCCCAGGTTGCCCAGAGAAGCTGTGGCTGCTCCTCCCTGGAAGTGTTCCAGGCCAGGTTGGATGAGGCTTTGAGCAACCTGGTCTAGTGGAAGGTGTCCCTACTGATGGCAGGGGGATTGGAACTGGATGAGGTTTAAGGTCCTTTTCAATCCAAGCTATTCTATGATTAGGGACAGAAATGTGCAATTAACATAGAAATTGGCCAAGTTTATTCCTAAACTGACCTTAAAAAACTGTTCCTGTAGTCAGCGATGAGCAAAGAGGGACCCTGTCCTCTGCTGCCTGGGGTAAGCATTGAGGTAACCCCAAGTGGGGCCACCAGCACCCACTGCCAGGGTATCCAGAGAGTGGTGGAGGGATCTGATGCTTCTGCTCAAATTGACCTTTTTTTGCATCAGCGTTGTGCTTCTGTTTACAGCAGGGCTCCTCACTAAGCAGTCATGCAGATTTGCAGCTTTTTGTCTGCAGCACTGGCTGCAATGACGGGCAACTGGCTCTTCCTCTGCCCACAACTGACCCAAACCCAATGCACAGCAGCTGCTGCCTGAGCAGGATCCTCAGAAGGACAAAGAAAAAAGCACAGACCCTGAGGACTGCATACAGAGCCACTACCAAGGGCCTGGAGACCAATTAGACTATATTAATTACCTTTTGAGCTAGCCTGCAGCTTTTTGAAATTCCAGCATCATCCCCACCACGAACACCTTTTAGATCCTTCAAAGGGCCAGGGCTGATGGGGACCCTGGGCAGGCTGAAATCTCTCGAGTTGCCCAGGTTCAATGGTGTCTTTCAACACAGCTCGTCACCTCTAATCCTAAAGCCCAAATCTGAGGGTACTGACCTTTTCAAGGCTTAGAAAGGTTGTTCAAATGATGATGACAACCCAAAAGGGAAAAAAAAAAAAAAAAAAGAGAGAGAGAGAGAGAGAGAAAAGAAAAAAGGGGAACAGGAAACTTCATGCCACATGGAAATAATTTCTTGTGTCTGTGCAAAGGGTTCACATAATTTATCAGTTTAGAGATTATAGTAAAATGGTACATTCTGGAAGGAGAGGCAAATTGGTGCATTACAAAGGTTTACAAAAGATCTGTCCTAACCGTGATAGGAGAGAATGAACTGCCACCCCTGGACAAAGCAGTTTAGTGCTAAGAAATGATAATGTCAGTTTTGGCTTTGCCTGAAATGTGTATTTTACACAATGAAATGAGGGAGATTTCTGCCAAAGTAATGAAAAGGTGGTAAATATTTTCTGGTTCTTCGTTTTAAATTTGTGGGAAGGGGGAGTTATGGACATAGTGGGCGGTTAATCTTTTGTGGAGTGGGTGGTTGTTATTTATATTATGGTATGAGGGTGCTGAGAGGGCTGGTAGTTCAGTTGGTTTTGATGGAGAAGATATAAAAATTTAATGATGGAAAACAGATATGCAAAGCAACAACAAATTATCTGCCTGAGCTGCGCTGCTTTTTCCTGGGCAAAACACAAATAAAGAAAGTGCATAAATGATAATGAACAAAAATGTCAATAATTGAAGATCTAAGTCACATGGGTAGGGAAACTTTTGTACTAATTATCCAAGTTTCAGTCTTTCAGGGTCTCTTTCAGGAGCAGAGCAGCTTTAGCGATTTGAATCATTTCTTGTTCATGCAAACATCCATTGAAATAAATTCATTTTTCTTCTGTGCTTTTCAGCTCTTTTCCATAGCCCTGGGATGTGACTGTCTTTATATTAATAGGAACTGCTGCCTGACAACCATTAAATGTGCATTTAAGCCTTTTGCATACCCTGAACATGCTATAGCTGTTCCATGTCATGACTGCTGACGAGCGGGGTCAGGCCCTTTCCTCAGTAGATATTGCTGAGCCTATTAGGCTCTAACGGGGTTAGAACAATTGATATTTACAGCCCTGACGTGGGCAGCCAGATATTCGCAGCCGGCACAAGGGCTGGCAGCACAAAGGGTCCGATACTGAACAGAGCTGCTGGCTGAGGAAGGTGCTTATCTCAGTTCCCGAAGGGAGGTGAAATTAGGAGGAGAACGTTGCTGGGTGGATGGAATGAGTGTTGCTGCTTTAAGGTTTATTGACAGCACCACCTTTTTAGAGGAAGTCTTTTGGAAATGCTGTTGTGGGAAGCTGAGTGTGTGGTTTGGCAGGACTCTGCTCACTGTTTCTCCTTGCTGGAGACCCTTTGCCTGGTCTCTGTTCTCTGCTGTGGTCCCATCCGAAACACACAGTGATGGCACCTACTTGTGCATCGTGCACTGGGATCCTCGGGTGACGTGTGCCGGGTACGTGCACAGCAGGGATCAGGCTTGCTGAACACAACCCGTGCTCTGCCTAATCGAGGGGTTTGATAGTGCTGTGATTATAACACAACCGGTGAGCTTTGGCTGATGAATGCTTCTGGGTAAGGCACAGGAAAAGGTCAGAAATTTGATGTACACAGAAATGGTGCAGCTAGAGATGGCTCAAGCCAGTGGCTTGCAGCTGTCATGCTGCGCTGCTCATGCTACGCAGGTTATTCCCCAGGGATGGAATCCTCAGGGATCCCCAGAAGGTTTGCATGTCCAGGTGCCATGGCAAAGACTTGGGGTGATGCTTGGGAAGGTGATTAGTTGCAAGTCTGTTACTTGAATTCATGGAGGATTTTTTTTTTTTTCCTTTGGCTTCAGACAGAAGTGGAAACCAAAGCAGAGTCTGACCTGGTTGTATAAGAGAAAATGTAAAAATACCTCGTGAGCATGAGAAAGGAAAGTGCAGGCGAAGTGGACCCATGTGACAGCTCCCAGAGCTGTGCAGGCTTCAGCAAGGTGCTCCTGCTCCTTGGTTGGACCACTCTTATGGGGTGATTATTTCAACCTGCAGAAGCCTGTTACTGCAACTAAACACTCAGAGTAGAAAACAGAGGGAACAGAGCGAGTGGAGAGGTGAAAGAGCCTCGCCACAGTGAGTATTAAGAAATGATCTTCTGCTCTGAAACTATTTTGGGCCCAGAAGACAAGACAGAGAAGGGAGATGATGGACTTTGCTTGGAGCTGGGACAAGAGGGACAACTCTACAAGACAGGGTACAGACAGGTTTTTGGGTTTCAGCGTTACAGTGAGACTCACAGGAGCGCTGGCTCGGGACACCTCTGGCCTGTGCCTCACATTTGCTGCTCTTCCCATCTGTAGAGATGACTTAGGGAAGGATGAGGAAAATGAGGCAAGGCCTGGTGTTTCCTTTCCCTTAGGGATGTCACAGGACTTTACAGAGATGAAGGAAGAGCTTGCAAACAGAGTGGGCTAAGTGCTGGCAAGGTGAGGCATTTGTGTGCTTAGGAAAGAGAAAGCAGAGCTCCTGAGCCCCAGGCTTCCTGATCCGTGCGACTAAACAACAAAAAAATTGTAGAAAAAAACTGAATAAAATTCATTCTTTCAGCTAACTGCAGGTGACCACTTTCCCAAGGTAGTTGTTCTCTTTATTCCACTCGCTTTAGCATTCACAGTGCACAAGCAGCCAGCTCACTCCCTCCCGGCAGGATATAAATGTCAGTCAAGACAAGGAAAGTCCAAATCTCCCATGTCACAGCGTGACAAGGAGGCCTGGATGGTGTTTAAGGGAAGAGAGTAAAGGCTGATTTAGCACTCTCCGTGTTAGAAAGACTTTGAACGGGCAAGTAGGTGTCAGCACAAGGTGACTGAACAACAACCCTGAGCGTCCTTAGGGTGCACTTGCCACCACAGCAAGAGCTGTTTGTGTGCAGATTGTCTCCTGGAAGTGCCAGGCATCCCACAGAGTGGCTGGTGTCGCTGGTACTTTGGTTTTTTTCCCCTTTTATTTTTAAAAACAGATGTGTTTTGCAGTTGTGGGCAAAGTGGAGATGGGAAGTTGCATTAAGAAAAAGCACCCAAACTGTGTGAGAAGCTGCCTGAGGCAGACAGACGTGCTGTGGCTTGTGGCCCAAATGCCACCGGCAATGCCACAGGGATGGGGCTGGGTTTGTGCCACCCCTGGGGTTCCCTGCAGAGGGGACCCTGATTTCAGCCTCACCCACTTTCCAGCCACCCAATGCCCTTTTGGCTGGCCGTGTGGCACCATGCCGCATCCCCATGCCCGGTGCCAGCTGGGCTGGCGGCTCTGGCTGAGATGAACCCCTGGCAGCAGGGTGGGTGTATGGCCCTGGGCACCCACAACACACTTGCAGCCCCTTCCCCACCCAGGGCATGGACCACCGGGCAGCGCTGCCTGCCTTGAGCTGCTGGTGCTGCCTGCTTTTGTCTGGCTGGCAGCGTGCAGGGGAGATGACTGGCTTTGATTAATATTAACGCTGCATCGGTGGCTCCTTCCCTATCGTTTCAGCAGAGGACTTCTCCTTCAGCATTGATCTGCCCTGCATCCACCAAAGGGGTGAGGATCAATAGGCGAAATGCAGGCACAGCTTGCCTGCTGCCTTTTATTTATTCCTCCCTCTTATTTATTTATTAGTTAATCTGATTTATATTTTTCCAGCTGCTTTCATCTACTGCAGGGCAGTCTGGTCTGTTTAGGGGGGGATCAGGCAGTGACTGGCCATGAGGATGGGCTCTGTCTGGCACAATTGCCCACGAAACAGTGCAACCTCCATCCATCAGTCTGCGTCTCTCACTGAATATTGCCACCCCGATGCCGTGTGCCGGGTCAGTGCTGCTGGGCACCCCCAAGCCCACCCACCATTGTGCAGCCCTCCACCGCCGCGCTCCCACCGCCGCCACACGCCTCCTCTGCTCGCAGCATCTCTCCCCTCCGCATCCGCTATAATTGACATTTTCCATCTGACAGGTTCTGTTTTCCCTTCCTGCAGTTGCTAAGGAAACCAGAAGGGGGCCCGGGGAGCCATTAGCTGCCGTCATCGCCTGCCCATCCGCAGAAATGTCACTTCTGCTAACGAACACCGGAGGAGAAAACAAAACAAAACAACAAAACAAACCAAAAACCCAACAAAGTTAAAACCTGAACACAGCACAGTGCCAAGCTGCCATGGTGTTAAATAAAGGGGGACGGTGTAACAGCCCCCGTCTTACCTCCCTGAGCAAAGGCGTGCGTCCCACCTGATGCAGTGGCAGGATCAGCATCCTTTGCCTGGTCCACCTTTGCCTGGTCAGCACCTGCAAAGTGTTGGGGCAGGGGATTGTCCCAGCCAGGCACTGGTCCCCAGGCTGTCCCCAGCCATGGGGAAGGGCAGAGAGTTGCCCATGGGGGTTTCTGGACCCCCAAATGGAGGTGTCAAAGCCCCACCTGCCCTTTTTGCAGTGCATCCCCTGCCCAGGGCCAGGGCTGCAGGTACAGATCAGCCTCCCGTGGGCTCCTCGCTGCCTCACTCATGCTGCCCTGTCCTGGTTTTAAATTCTGCTGAAGTGCTTTGTTATTAAAAAGTAGATGGTCGCCCCTCGCCGCTCCCCTACACAACAGTGGAGATAAGGGCTGTAGCAGCCCTTACAGCTCCCTGCTGAATTAAGTTTACAAAAAGCAAACATCCGTTAACCAAACCACTGTGGTTCTGCATCGTGCCACACACAGGTCGCTGTGTCGTGTGGCAGTTAAGACTTTGCTGCTGTCTTCATAAATTCCTGTGGTGTTCCTTCCACGTCTGTTCGGAAACTTATTCCCCATCATGGTTTCTTCATTCTCTTCCCCTCTTATTTAGAGAAATGCCAATATTCTACTAATTGGAAAATCAGATACAACATGATCCAGTGGCTTGTTGGAAATCCCACATGTGATCTGTGGTGGAGCTGGAGAGAAAGCTAAAATTCCCTGTATCCCATTTTGGAACATCTTCCATGCTACCGTAATTCTTTTATTCTTCATCCAGATATGGAACCAAAGGAGACCACGGCTCCTTGGACACACTACCAGCTCTACACACACCCTAGGTTGTCCTCTACAACCTGCTCCAAAGGAAGATAGAAATCCTTCTCTGTTCTATCAAGTCCATAAGATCAATGTGATCATTGTAGATTCAATGAAAAATTATTTCTTTTGCTCGTGGAAGTTCTCACGTGCAGCAAAAACTTCAGGGACTTTTGCTTTACTCTTTGACATAACTCAGTGCACACTCAACAGATAACATTTTCAAATATTTATTGCAATCAGGTCTGGTTTTGGTAAGACTGTTCCATGCTACAGCTGGGACCAAGAACTGTACCTTTGACAAATCTTAAGTTTTAAGAATTAACTTGAGCTACTTGGAGGTTCAGGTGACCTCTGAGAAGTTTGAATTTCTGCTCTCTGGTGATTTACTGTTTGACTTTCATACTGGGTTTTGTTCTTTCCTGTTCATGGTCCTCTGTCAGTGGTGGGCAGAGAAATGCAACCTGAGAGAGAGGAAGGCACCAGACCCATCCTTCCCTTCTGAGGAGCTGTCAGCAATGCCAGATGGAGGGTTTCAGCCCTGCGTTTCCCTTCGCAAATCTACGGCAGTGCAAAACTATGAGCCGCAGATTTTCACAGGGTTTCTCGTGCCAAAGCTTTGCCCGCTTCTGGCAGCCAGCTGAGGGTTAAATTGGCAGGTGCTGGCTGAAGGGAGCTGGTAATTCAGTGCTAAGGGTGGTGGTGAGGGCCCTGCCCTCTGGATCCTGAGGAGCATCGTGCAATTTCTTGTCTCCATTACCCAAAGCCGGTTTCCAGCCTCTCCCACGCATCTGGTTGCAGATGCACAAGGTGAACAAAAGACTCGCTCGGCTGCTTCTTTAGGATGAGCACAGGAGGCCAGCAAGGCTACGTGGCATCAGAGGGGATGGGAAGGTGCATCAAGGGATTTTCTCCATGTTTTGCCACCTCTTTCCTCCCAAGCACCAGCTGTGTGCCCAGGGGTGGTGCATCCTCCCATCCAGCCCGATGCTGGTCTCGGGACCATGGAGCTCCCATGACTACCAGTACGCTGTCACTGCCTTGTCCGCAGTTCACTCTGGGGAGTGTTTCTCTGACTTTAGAGCAAGAAATGGCCATGTAAAATGCAATAAAATGCTTCCTTGAGTGAGTGAGGCAGGTCCCGGGTGGCTGCAGGGCTAGCAGGGTGATGTGCAGGAGGAAGAGGAGGGACGGAGTGTGCCGAGCTCGGTCTGCCTGGCTGGCGAAGAGACCGGTTCAGTGGCGTTTGAGCTGTTTGGTCTTCTGATTTTATTTATTTTTTCTTGGCAGAGAATGAGCAAGCCCCAAGGAGATACCTGATGTATAGAGTTTTATTTCCATCTCCTGCCTACTTTATGGTGTTCTTCCTTACCTCTGTGGGTAAATGTTGGCTCTTTAGTGGCAATGACTGCATCTATTATGCAAGGCTGAGGAAGTGGTGAAATAACAGCATGAGAAATGTGCTCGAATGAGTATTCAAATGTGAACATAACGAGTGCAGTCAGTGTAGCACCGAGTCCTGAGGGACCTGGGAGCTTTGGTTAGACTTTTATTTCTTTAAAAAGAAAGCCTTAACCCTCCCACCCCCTGGGTATTATTTTCAAATTAATTACTCTCATTACATTAATTGTGTGAGTGTCTGTTCCATTTTCTCCCCTTTCAGCCAGTTAGGCTAGAACAGGGCTACTAAAAATATAAAACCTAGGAATCGCATAGCAACAATTAATCCAGAAAAAGGAATGCTATTGCTGCACACACTGTCCTTGTTTAACAGATAATAAATAACAATTAATAAATGATCGTGTGTCGGAGCACTCCCTCCCCCCAGATGTAATGCTGATAAATTTCTCCCTCGCTTGGGGGTTAGGGAACGCCGGCTGTTTAAAGGCAAACTACAAATCTAAAATGAAAATTGAGTTCTGCCTTGTCATATGGCTCAAATGCCCTCCCGTCTAGGCTGGGGTGGGCATACATCACAGCTGTGATGTATGTTTTAATTTACCTAGTATATGTTATTAGATTATAAGCCCCTTAGGGCAGGGATCTCATGTTTTATACCTCTGAAGCACTGCACACACCTATTGAACTATATAAATACCTTTTACAAAATGAATTTGTCCTCCTGCTGTGAAATCCTGCCGTGCCTCCTGGTTTGCATAAATATCCTAGGACCTATCAGCCTGTGGCGATTTGGACACGAGGACTCGGGTGGAAATCCTGGTGGTGCCGATGCCCCAAATGCCATGAGAAATCTGACTGTGCCAGAGAGGGGAGAAAGGTCCGAGAGATTTTAAATTGGTTTGGTTTGGGGTTGGTTTGTTTTGTTTTTTCTTTTTTCAAAACCTGTAGTTTTTTCTAGTATGTTTTATGAGGGAGGTGCTGGAAGCCTGGTAAACTGGGACATTCAATGAGTATTTCACGTCTTGACTCCATTTCTGGAGCCTTCCTGCTGTGTTTCACAGGCTGCCCAGGGGCAGGCTGGGTTCTCCTCCCACTGATGTTTTCCCTTGGTTTTACCCTTACTCTGAAATGTCACCAGCAATGGGTGACCTACCTCACTGGATTTTCACTTCTCTTCTGTTTTCCTTTTTTAAAATCTTATCCTGCTGCTTAAATTTCTGGTTGAATACCAAAGCATCCCTCTCACACCCTTGGTGCAGTAGTGCAGCATCTTTTCATTGAGGGTCCTCAAAGCACCGCAGGGAGTGATGTGCCAGACTCGGTGAAACACGGTGGGAGATGAGTTCCCCTTCAGTTATTCCTGCCTGAATTCAGGGAGCTGTAAATGAGTGTGCAGGCTGCTGCCCACCCCTGTATGTTGTTGTGTGGTCTGGACTCACCTACCCTGACTCAATTCTTTGCCCCAAGTATGTTATCAATAAACTCACCTGCCAAACTCACAGATTCTGCTGAAGTTACGAAATATCTTAATGAAAAATATCCAGACTGCAAACACTTGAGAATCTATTGTATCTCATAAGTTGGTTTTAATTAAGCTTTTGGGGTTTTGCATTATTATGTGTCTCTGTTCTGGTTTAAGCTATTGGAGTCTCTTTTTTTTTTTTAATCCATTTATATTAAATTATTACGATGAACAGACAGATAGATTCATGTCTCTAAACTTTCTTCTCTAGTCACTGCCAAATGCAGGCTTTGTGTCGCTAGTGTAGAAGTGTTAACTCAAAAAAAAAGTTCATTAGTTTGTTCTCATTAAGTCAAAATGTTTATTACGAAAGCAGAAGAATCTGGAGTTAATCCCTGACTTGAGTGGAGGTGCTTGCTATTTACACCATTTTAAATGTCAGAAAACTTACTAAGTGCTCATATCTCCATGCTTCCAGCAAACCAGCGTTACAAGAAATGACTGATTGCCTAAACTGTTCAAAGAATACGTAGAATTTCCTACTGTGTGAGAAAGGCAGAACAAAAGGTGGGCCAAGTGCTAAATGGGATTAAGTGGTAAAATATTTTTGCTTGCCCTGCTTTTGCAAATACAGCTCATGTGGGTACGATATTCCGTGAGGACTGACCTTCCCAGTGCAAAATTTGAGCCTGCTTTCTGTGGGTGGATCTCAGAGGAAGATAACTTCCCAGTAGCACAGGGGTTGAACACAACCCTACTCATCTCCAGATCCCAGCAGAAAGCTTCTCTGCTGTCTCAGAAATGCTTCTCCAGGTGCATCCTCAAATCTTGGGAGCCTCTGTGTTGGAGGGGAGACCTCCAATCAGTAAACTCCTGCAGTGCAATTGCATCATTAAATAATCCTTGGGACGTTTTGAGAGGATTTTCACAGTAGTGTTTATGATCTAAACTCCAGACTGCTCTGAATGTCCCGGCTGCTGTCTGAAAGGGAGCAAGGGAGGAAGCAGCACCTTCTTCTTTGCATCAGCCCAGACTTTAATAAGCAGCTGAGTTGCTTGAAGCTCACAGCAGAGTGGGTGAGATGAAAATCTGGCAGGAGATACCACCATCCCATAGGGAAATTAGTCACAGGGCCCATTCTCTACTTTCTTACCCCTTCTGCACTGGGAGGACACGGACCGCGGTGTGTGCGAGGCCAGTGTACAATGTCATGAGAGTGAACCAGTGTGTCCTGCTTCCCCAGGGCTTTATGGGGGTTTGTTGTGGCTGACTCGTGGCATCCCTGAACTCACTAATTGTCTGGTGTGGGGTCAGCATCCCTGTTGCTAATACAGAAGAAAAAGTGTTTCCTTTGGTACCTGTGAAGGACACAGCTGAGCAGAGCTCTTCATGACATCCCACAGCTGCTTCTTTCAGTTCAGTCTCATGTAAATTGCTCTGCTCCAGCTGGACATGGTGCCTCTGGACAACACAGCATGTGTGCCATGGGATGTCACTGGAGCTGCTCCCGGTGGGGACACTGAGTAGGGGACAACAGGCTGGGCCACCTCCATGTGGTGGCCTCAGCCACATCACTGCTTGGCCTTTCCTGTTGCATAAACTGAGTAGAAAATTATTAATTACTTTTCACTTGGCTCAAGCTCACCACTCATTCTGTGTGCACCTTGGAAAGCTGTGGACAGACCTGGCCTGAAACCAGGAAGCCTGGAGACAAATTGAGAAGATGAAGAGACAGAAAACAAAACATGATCCAAAGTAAAACAAAGGAACTGCATTTCCCAACTTCAGATTGTTAGAAAGGTTCATTTGGGATTTGGTTTGGCTGGGAGCGATGGTGAACCAACTCCTCTCCAACTTCAGGCCATGGACCGACCTCCTCTCCTGGGTCCAGCTGTCCCTGCTGGGGCTGGGGCTGGGGCAGGGGCAGGGGCACTGCAGTTGTCAGGGGTTCCCATGCATGTGGATCTGATGGTAGGAAAGGTCTTTGGAGGGTGTGTTTCTGGCCCAACGATTTCCTGAAAGTCACCCTGTCCAGCTTGCTCCCGTCTCAGGCACATTGCAGCACAACCAGCAGCACTGTCACGTGTGTGACCAAGTCCAGATGATCTGCACGTGTTTGCAGCAGTTTCCTGGAGAGAGCTTTTTCCCCTGTTTTCTGTGCTTGTGTTTTGCTTCATTGGTGTGCATCTCAGCTGCTTCCCCCAGGAACAAAATATCATGTGGGTTTTATGCCTCAAACAAGTTGAGGCAAAAGCCAGGGCTGGGGCAGAGACCTCTTTGGCATTGGGGTGATCCTAAGTCACTGGAGACCACATGGCACCATGTAGGGCAGACACTTACACAGCATCAGCATCTGGGCTTCACCAAGGGTCTGCTGAGACCTCCACAGTGTCCAAGGCAAGGAAGGTGTGAGTCCCAGTGTCACTGGGCTGAGGCCAGAGACAGCTGTGGTTGCTGGTCACCCATAGTCCTTGTGCAGCTCTCTGGCTGCCTCCAAGCCTGAGAAAGCAGTCTCTCCCAGCACACGTGTGCTGGCCAGCTGTTTAGCTGGAGCATCCCTGGCCACCAACTTGGTGTCATCTCACAAACTAGATCCCACATGAGATCTTTTCTGTAAGCAGTATGTACATGGCAGCCATTGGCTCCATCTAGACGATGTCTACACTGCTTCCTGCCTGCAAAGCATGGTGCAGTGCTGCAGGGATGGGTGACACACTCTCAAGCTCTCCAAGCTGCCTTCATTCTCTAAGGACTGGACATGAGAATGTGGTTTTGCTCTGTCCCCTTGGAGGGCTCCTCTAGTTACCTTCCACCTCTTCTGCAGCTGCGTTGGAGGTCAGACCTTCATTTTATGGAGAAGAAAATCACTGAAATTCAGCTATTTCACACAGTGAGGAAGTCACGGAAAGCAGAGGTCATGTTCCTGTCCTCCATGTGCCATCAAGCCCCTCTAGATCTGCAGAGAGATGGTGCTCAGCAAGGGCTCCTGCTGCCTGCGAGAGGGCAGGGCTGGCACGTGGGGGAACGGAGCCACCACGGTCCTTGCACAGCACAGATTTGGGGTCAAGCTGGAGGCTGGGGTCCACATGGGCAGACCACTGGTGTAACTGCACCAGCATGGCAGTTACAAACCCGGGTGCTGTTTTTTTGCCTGCACGGGCACACGTGGCTGCTGCAGCAGGAGCCGTTCTCGGGGACTCCAGGACTGGCTGTGGTGCTTTGGGACACACCGCCGTGCTGTGACTGCATCCCGGGGAGGGACACAGACCGGCTGGCTTCATGTCTGGCTGTTGACAGGCACCGGCGATGTCTCTGCGACTTGCTCTCTATTCTTGGCACCGCTTTGGCATCACGCTGAGGCTGCTCTTGGGGGAGATGTCTGTTAGGTCGCAGGGATGGAGGCTGCAGGATTTGTGTGCCGCTTCCTTGCTTTGCCAGAGGAGAAGCTGGGGAAGGGCAGGGCAGCCTCTGCACAGCTCTTGCTCTCTTTGTGCTTGCCTGCAAAGATTTGGGGAGCATTCCCAAAGGCAGGAAGGTGTTTTTTTTTTTTTTTTTTCCTGGTTAGTTGCTGTTGAATTAGGTGGCACGGGTGTCGAGCGTGGGATTTTAAGGTCTCTGAGCATGAGCGTCTGCCGCGGCATTGTTCCCGCAGCCCTGGCTGAGCTCTCGCAAGCCTACTGCAGGCTGCACTAAAAATAGGATGCAAACATCATCCCTCCACCACCATCCAATCCGTGCCACGGCCCGCTCGCCATCCCCTGCCTCTTCCCTCCAGCTCCCAGGCTGTTGACAGCTCTGGTCAGACTGGAGAGGGGGATGGTTTTCCTTCTGGGAGGAAAGAGCTTCTCTTTAGGAGTCAGAGGAGAACAGGGTGTTTGAGCTTACAGGGCTGCGCAGCAGAGTGACTCACACCCAACCTCGTGCCCTTTGCTGCCCCAACACTCTGCTCCAGATGCTTATGGTGGAAAAACAATCGGGAAAGGCTGGAAGCTGAGGTGAAGAGTGAGATCATTTCCAGTGGTGTAGCCAGAGGTCTTATCTGTAGTGTCAGCGTGCAGATTTGGGTATGAACAAGTAGTCTGAGGTTTGCTGCTCTCATCTGCAGGACAGGCAGTGTTTCCAACATTCTGGGGTCTCTGAGACCCTGTCTGCTTTCTGAGGACCATAAACACAAGGCAAGGTTTTGAAAAAAACTAGCCGGGGGGGTTTAATTTGGCAGTGTTCTTCTAATATGTGCTGTTAAGCATCACCAAGTTGCAGATCATTTGCAGTAGCGAAGTGCAAAATCCATTTTTTCTTCCAAGAGGAGTTGATTCAAAACTGTTGTTCCTTTTCCTCTACCATAATTGTTCTGTCCATAGTGCTTTACAGAATATTTACAAGATATAGTAAATGCCATAAAGTACCTGTAATCTTAGACAAATACAATGTACAAGCCATTGCTTCAGATGCAAGAACCTTTGCTAGAAATGTAAATCAAACCTTTGCTGAGCCTCGGAACATGGAAGATAATATTTAGGTTTTATTAAATTTCATTTCTATATCTCCTGTGCTTTTTGAGGTTGGGTTAGGAGCAGACATGCCAAAATCCTAAGGGGGAACCTGTAATCGCAAGATTCACAGCCTGTTTGTACAGGCTGAATAGGTCTGACAGCTACTACCTTCACTTCTAAACTTAGGACTGCATCTCCCATCCTTGGAGCACAGGGAGTTTTATCTGTTGTTCATAGCAGGGTGGTGTTGTAGTGGTTTACTTTGGAGAACAGACCCTGGAGGCTTTTTTTTCCTGTTGGTGAAGTTAGGAAAGGACCACCTACCTTTGCTGTTTCAGCAGCTGGGATGGTGCTGCTTGCTCTGGTGTGTGTGTGTGTTGGCTGGAAAGCTGTGCAGGACTGGAGGGATGTTCTGGCAGGTTCAGTGGATGCAAAGCTCTGCTTTTTCCCCAATCATGTGCATCATTTCCATAAAACCCAGTGAAAGTCTGGGAATCAGCACCTTAGACACTTGTCAAAACCATCCAAAGCCAAGAGATGGCAAGGGATCCCAGAAAACTTGATGGAGGTACTCAGGAAAGCATCTTTCCTTGGGCCTCTAGGTTTTTGAAGCCTTAAATCTATGCCAAGATTTTGCAGGAAACAAAGTGGGAAGGACAAATCTCTGGGAACTCTCCCTGACCCCTCTGGGCAGGAATTACAGTGTGTTTTAAAAGTGAGTAAAAGCAAAGCTGCTCATTTCTGCTAACCCCATCCTCCGTGGGCCATAGAGCACTGCAGCTGCAAGAGCTCTCTGCCTAGATTTTGACTAGATTTGGTATTTGAAGTCTTCCAGATCTCAAGACACAGCTGAGAGCTGGAGCCCTCCCTACCCCTGCAGCCTCCAGCACAAGGACCGTGCTCCTGGCCCAGCTGCGAAGCAGCCGCAATATCCCAACCCCGACAGACCTGTTTGGGGATAAAGGGACAGAATATATCTGGAAAAGCTCCTGGGCTTGGGCTAATGCTGCCAAATTTTGATATTTTGAAACTCCAGTGAAGGGCAGAGTAGGGACATGGTTAGTGTTTTGAGCGGTGATGCAGCTTCTCCACCCTTCTTCCCAGAAAATCGGTTCCTGCAAAGCCACATCCATATTCAGCTGGGCTCTGAGAGATCCAGATCCCCAGTGCTCCCTGCTGGTTCTCCGGAGGTTTTTACTGGAGCCAGGAAAATCCTGTTCAACTCCTACCACGTCCTTTAAAAAAAAAAAAAAAAAATCAATGCAGGAAATCCAATCACCCCAGCTCCACCCCAAACCCTACTATTCACAAGCAAATCCCTTTTACTAAACCTCATTCACCATGAAAAGCCTCTCCTCTTTCAAATACAGGGCAGGATTTTTTTTTCTCCCCATTCCCAAGACTTTTTCCTGCCATTCTTGCCCTGGAGGCCTTACCCCCAGCAGCCTGCACTGCCACCATCAGTGCCCTCCCATCCACAGCCAGCAAACCCACCTCCATCTCCTCCTCCTCCTCACTCTACTGCTGTATCAGTGTCCTGGGATGGCTCCCAGTGAGCAACAGGCTCTGCCAAGCCCCAACCACATGTTTTATTTTCCTCCAAGATATAAATTAAAAGTAAAATAACATTATCTCATTGCATTACATCTCTCCATGCCAGGGGTTCTGTGGCTTTTTGTAATGTCAGGGCAAGAGCCAGGGAAGGGCTCAGTTCTGAGAGGGGAACAATGGGCCTTTAACAAAATCACCATTTCTTTTGTATTAGCTGCATACTTTAAAAGGATCATTCTTACTCTTTTAAAACACTAAGTTTCTTGCTGGGCAATTAACATTCCCCAAATGACAGTAGCTGCAAGTTGTATCCGTGGAAATGGATGCTGGTGGAAAGATGTATTATCCTAAAAGGTTGGTTTGGTTGTTTTTTAAAGGGAGGATGTTTTCTATTAATTATCTTTTATATACTCAAACACTGTCTCCCATTACTCTTCCAAGTCAGGGACAGTGAGAGATGTGTCAGGGCTGGGGAACAACACACAAGCAGTAAGATTAATTGACACTTAGAAATCAGATTGTGATGAATAGATCTCAGCCTCCCAAGGAGATCCATCTTCTTTAGGGTGCATTTAGGGCTCAGGCTGCCTTTAATATATGCAATGAAGCATCTTTACCTTGCATATGATACTGCTGCTAACCCCATGGCATGACATCCTCACTGCATATGACTGGCTGGTGATGGGATATTTTACAGTCCACTGGTTAGTGGTTTCTTGCTTTTTTTAGTGCTAAAGTGCAGCCTATGTGAATCCAGTGGCCAACAGCCTACGGGCTTCTGAACCTCCGGAGGGGCCAAAGTTTTTCTCTTTTTCTTTCCTATTCTTCAACACAGATACATTTCATTTCAAGTCTAAGAGACATTGTCACCCTCAGGCAAACTGCCCCCTCCCCAAACTCCTTTTTAATCAAGCTATTTTCTGATGGGCTGCCTCTCAGTTCAGCGTTCAAAGCACCACAGATGCTTCTGTGGAAGCGATTACAGTTTCATTAGCTGTATGAGCCAGGCAGGAGGAAAAGCGATACAGGAGGGGTTTGATTCTGCATCAAGAAGAAGGGCACAGGCTGTGCCTGACAAGGAGAAGGCAGAAAAATAGATGCTCTAAATGTGTAAAGCCACGTTTAAAAGAGCATTGCTAATAGGTGAGCCTGCAGGAGTAAAAGCTTGGTGGGAGCCAGAGCTGATGTGGGACACACCGAAGTGACCTGCCCTGGCACCTGCAGTGCTTGCCAAGGCAGGGGCTGTGGGCAGGTCTTTGGGGTTACCCCCACCTTTGCTGACTGCAAAGCTGGGGAGAAAGGTGGATGCCCCGTCCCTGGAAACATTCCAGGTCAGGCTGGATGAGGCTCTGAGCAACCTGATCTGGTTGCAGATTTCCCTGTCACTGCAGGGGCTTTGGACTGGATGAACTTGAAAGGTCCCTTCCCACCCAAACCACTCTGTGATTCTGTGAAAAGTAGAGAGAAATCTTGCTGTTGACATCTGCCTTTCTCCAGCAGACCTTTCTCCAGAGGGTCACTGCAGCCCTTGCTGCGACACAGCAGCTTCTCCCATCCTCTACCTGTCTGGCTTCAGCTCTGCTCCACGTACCAATTACTTACTCCGCTGTGTACATCCCTGTAACTACCCCTTTGAAAAATAGGTAAGAGGTTGAAAACAAACCCATTTAGCTAGCTCTTTACGTGGCACTTGACAAACAGATTACAGCCTGTTTCTGCCCCTGAAGAACTTGCCATCTGGGGAAGGCAACAGGAACAGAAACCAACAGATCCTCGGAGGAAGGGCTGAGGCAATTGCTGATGATGTGCCTGCAGGAGGGAGGATGGGAAGGGAGAGGAGAGGTTCCTCCTGGCATTTGGGAAAGGACTTTATGTAGCTCTATCAACCCTGTCTTTGCAGGGTGAAGCATCCTGGCTCCCTCAGCACCCTCCATTTGCTCTGGCTGTAGAGGCACCATGTGCCTCAATAGCTTTAAAACACTTTGATTTTGAGGCATTTTAATTGTTTTTTGGGGTATTTTCAAGTGTGTGAAGATGACTTGGTTTCCTTGGTCATCAGGCTGTGGCATTGTCCTTGCCATCCGAAGGACAGGCTTGCATTCCTTCCTGCCTCACAGAGAGGACAAGGGTGATGGGGACAGCAGAAACCTGGTGGTTTTGAGAAACAGGAAATGTTGAGGAGCAAGGACAGAGGAAACTGCAAACAGCAACCCCTCAGCACTCACTGTGCAAAACCAGGGGGGTCTCCTCCACAGGCAGGGCTTGCTGCTGAAAGGGGATGCTGCATTCCCAGCCTCTATTTTCTTTTTTAATAACGCTGTGCTTTAAAATCCAGTGGTGACACGGAGAGAGGAGCAGGGGATAGAGCATTTCAGCATTAACACTGCTCTTCTGTTCATAATAACATGCTGGTACTTTTAGTAGTGTCTCGGAGCTTAAGGGGTGAAAGGTGAAGTTATCTTTCAAGAACAGCACTAACACTACAGAGCGACTTAATGCGAGCTGGGAATAACACAGAGCCGCCAGTTGAACCGGACGATGTTGTATTGGGCTGGCTTCATCCTGTCTGCTCTGGATTGTAGTGTTTTCCCATTGAGTCCAGGGTTTAGTCTTTCTTTTTCCCCCTCTTCCTTTCTTCCCTTCTCTCCCTCCTCCTCTCTCTTCGCTTAGACCCAACGAGTGTATCTGCTGCTTTGCTGATGATGCAGCGATAGTTCCTTCTGCTGCCAGGATAAGTGCCAGGCTGTTCCTGCAGTGGTGGCCGGGATAGCAGAGCTCTCCTGTGTGTCCCTGGGGTGTCAGGGTGAGGGCACAGAGTGCAGGGCTCGCTCTCTGCGTGTTTGTGTGCGTTCACATGCACCCCCACACGATAAATCTCCCCTCCCGGCAAGCTGGGCTGTGCACAGGAGAGCAGAGGAGATTGCTTCTGCAAGGGCTTTTCTACAAGGGGAAACTCTGCAAAACCTTCAGGATTTATCATTTTTCCCTTTGTTTAGTATGACATGATGCAAGGAATACAGAATCCCAGAACTGCCCAGATTGGAAAAGACCTTTAAGATCATCCAGTCCAATCATTAACCCAACGCTGACAAGTCCCCAACTAACCCATGTCCCTCAGCACTATGTCTACACGACTCTTCAATCCCTCCAGGGATGGGGACTCCACCACTGCCCTGGGCAACCCCTTCCAATGCCTCAGAACCCTTTCAGCAAAGAAATTCTTCCTCACATCCAATCTCAACTGCCCTTGACACAACTTGAGGCTATTTCCTCTTGTCCTGTCATCCTCTAATACATTTAGCCCTGCGCTGTGTGGGTCTCCTCCCCTCTCCGCTGCCCCGGGTGAGGCCAGTGGCTGGGAACAGACTGTCCCAAAGTGCCTGGGAGTGCTGCTCTGGGCAGGCTGCTGGGATTTTGCTCTTCTCCCTAGCTCTGGAGGATTCATATGCATCATCTTTTGCAGCTTTAGCAAACTGAGCAGATGCTTTTGTAACCAATGTCATGTTTCTCAAGGCTGGGGCAAGTCAAAATCTTGGGAATATTTCCATTTCCCTGCCTAGGATGTGGGAACAAGTGAAGGAGAAGCCCAACGACACTGCCTCTCTCTTGCAATACTCCTCATTTTATTTTGGACCTGGGCAGTGCAGGGCAGGTCGTAGGAAGTACCATGCTGTGACACAGCCTGGATGGAGTAGGTGTTTGTTAAGACAGATGGGGGTTTCCATGAAAAACAAAGGCCCTGTTTTCAAACTCAGAGCCATATTTAAATCTGCAGCTCTGGGCAGTGGAAAACAAGCTGCTCCTTGAGCTGCAGCTTACCACAGGCATTGAAATTTCCTTGTTTGGTGCCAGAGCCTGACAAAGCAGACTGGTGACGGCTGCCACCATGGGAGAGGCAAGAGCTGATGAGGAATGTCAGCATGTCATGAGAGCATGAGCAAGGAGTCACATCAGACCTTTACACTTGATTTATCCTAGAAAATACTAGAGATCCTATTTATAACACCTTTTCCATGTTATTTTTTGTTTGGCTCCTGAAGAAGTGTGGCTTAGGTGATTGCACTTCTTGTACCCAGCTGAGACTGGTTGTCAAACCCAACCTACTAACTTCTCAGCTCAGTGCTCTGCTTCAGTGGCATGTGATTGAAGGAATAAAATCTCAGGCATTTTAACTACACACTTCATAAAACATAGTGGGCAGGTAAAGGAAAAAGACTTTAATAGTAAAAGACCCCACTGAGAAGGGCTGCAGCATGGGTTCTGGCAGTGTGAAACATCAGAGGACCCACCTGGGAAAAGACATCTTAAATGCAGGCAGAAAGCACATTATGAAATAGTCACATTATGAAATATTAGGCACCAGAGAATCTATTCCTGACTATGGTTTCTCTAGGTGCAGTGTCTGGTGTCTGTAATGGGATGCTCTCAGAAGCTTTTCCCATGGTCAGGATATTCACTTCTGTCTCCCTTCTGGATTCTTTAGTGTCTGCTAAGAGGTGGAATCCATGAAATGCCAGGCAATGAGACCTGACACATAGCAAATAAGGCTTTGTTAGTCCTCCTGTTGACAGGATTAATTTCCCATGCCAATGAGATAATATACGTTCAGCAAGTGGCCACCACCTTGGTGTCTATCTTGGCCAGTCTTCTTCAAGTATAGGCCTCTGCCCTGTGATCCCGGTGTGACCTGATACACATGGTGAGACAGTCCCAGGACTTCTGGAGTGGCTGTAAAGCCAGCAGCGCTGAAAAGCAAAAGAAGCTGGCACAACATTTAGTGTCCCGGAGCAGCATTGAAGATGTTGGCTTATTTATGGCTCAGTGGTTTGGCTTTGTACGCTTTGAAACCACCTCCTTCCCCTTGTTCTGTTGGTTTCTTCAAAAGAAAACTAGACCAAATACTGGGAAGGTACCGAGCTGCCACAATCCCAGAGTGTTGGCAGCGTCAGTGAGTTGAATTTTACTGGAAAGCTGGATTTTTTTTTCTCTTCAGACTTTCTGTGCTAGAAAGCAGAGTAGCCAGACAAATATTTGTTCACTGACTCCTTCCTCCTCTTCGCTGTGCAGCAGGGATTGTGCGGGTTTGATTTCAGTGTATTTTGGGAATGTGCCTTTCCCATTGGCACCGGCAGCGGCATGCTGAAGCTGAGAGGTCGTGAACAGCCGAGCTGCTCTCTTGGTGGAGCTAAACACAAAGTGCTGGAGGGGGAATCGCAGCAGTTGGCTGGAAAGGTCCCCTGGAGCAGCCAGGCTGCAGCAGCAGGATATTGCTCTCAGATGGAAAAAGTAATGAAGGAAAATGTCATGGAGTCTTAAAGATTTGAGCTTCCAAATTGCCCACTTGATGCAAGAGCAGTGTTCCTGTTGCTCACAGTCTGGATCTGGTCCTGGGGCACAGGATAAGTTATAGCATTGCTGCTATAGCCCAGCCTTTCCACCTACACACACGGCAGGCATGCAGCAGGAGTGCCCATCGTCATCATCTTCTCTTGCCCAGGATATATATGTTCCCCTGCTGCCCAATGCCAGGAACATATTTTTAGGGTGACAGCTAAGGTCACAGGTACATGGTGTTTGCTGGAATCTGTTTGGGATGAAACTGCCCTGAAGGAAGCACAAACCCCACACGGCATCAGTGTCCATCCAGCAAGGATGTTCAGCATGGCCTTCTGCAGCACCAGTGGCTTCTGCAGGACCAGTGGGTCCCTGCAAGGCTTCCTTGTCCCCTGGCGTCAGCATGGAAACATCATCCCCATTCCTCACCAAAATGTGTTTGCCAGTGGTCATTAGCCAGAGGCTCCTGATCAGACTCATTTTCTCCTTGTCTGCCTGTGTCTTGGGATTTTCAAAAGCCCTTGTTTGGGCTGCAGTGTCTTTTTGCTGCAATGAATCCCACCAAAAGAGAAGTGAAGTGTGTTTGGCGAAAGGCTCTGGCTGTTCCCGCTCTGGGGCGATGCTGCAGCATGTCTGCACGGTGCTCCATGGGATGGGCGGTTGGTGCAAGGAGGAGGAAGAGACTTTGGCTCTTGTACCTGATGGTGCTGGGAGATATCAGATCTCCTCGCACAGCTGCGGTTTGTATAATCCCTCTGATGCTTCCTCCTACTGCTGCTTCTTCCCACTGGCTTTTAATGAGCCAGGGCAACAGTAAACTTTCATAATGAAGGGTAAAGTCTAATTGAAGCTTGATCTTTACTTTGCAAGACTGTTTTGTGGCTGGGAACCCCATGCCAGGCTACACCTCACTCTGCCTCATCTGCTTGTCCTTGCTGATGAGATGCTGCCTCAGGAAGGCTCATCATGGTGCTGAGCAGCTTAAGGCAGATTAGGATCTTAATTCTTCAGAGAATGATCTTCTGATCTCCTTCCCTCCCTGCCAGTCAGCAGCGGCTCTGCATCTCAGCTTCACGCCTCTGAGTGGAGATGACAGCTGAGATGTGCTGGCAGGGAGCTGAGAAATCTGTGGTTTGAGGTGCATGTGAGGAACAAAAAGTCATCTTCCCAAAATCCAAGGTCCTCGGGCGCCACATGGTGTTGCTGACCCACAGCCATGATTCAGGAGGTGGAGGACCCTTCGCCTTTGCCATCGCAGCAGGTTGCCAGCCTGGCTGAGTTACCTCCCTCCACCAGCCTGGTGATTAACCCATCCTGCTCCTCCTTTTTTTGGAGACACCTTACGTATTAAGGACAAGCAGAAAGATCAGGCCTTCAGCCAAGAAATGAGCTGCTGGGATTGCAGGTGAGGGCTGGGACGTGTCATTCCTCCCATGTGCACTGGCTCTGCCTGGTGACATCTGAATCCTGCAGAGCCCAGAGGGGCAGAATTGTTGCATGTGGAGTAGGAAAACAGCAGATATTGCTGAGACAGGGGAGTGCAAATCAATGAAAAGGATTTTGATGGGAAAAGTTATCTAGAAGAAGTCATAATGAGTAAATGCAGCATGTAGTGCTCTGTAGGAAGACCACAGGGCATGGCTGGGACACTGCCGTTCATTTTCCTGGACACGTGCTGACCGGTTTTGGTCAGTGCCTCTCCCCAGCCCTTTCTGTCTCTTTTCATCTCCTGTCTTGCAGATGTCAAGCCCTGACTGTAAAGGGTCTTATTTGAACATCTTGTGTCTGTGCAGGAATGAAGGAAAAATGGCACAGGCAGTGATACTAAACAGGTAACACATTTCAAATGATGTTTTCATGCTGAGCTCATCACAAGTGTGGGGGAACCTGGCATGCAAACCTGCTCTCCCTGGCCTATGAACAGCGATTTGGATATGGGCAGCGGGAGCCCATCTCCAGGAAATATTTCCCTCTTGTTTCTGAGCAGCAAACCAGCATACTGGTATCTACATAACCCTGTTATAGACCCAGAGAGGTTTGGGGTTGAGAGGGCAGAGGGCTGTGATGATATTTAAAGCTGCCTCCAGCCGCTCTGAGGATGTGGACATCATTCTGGTGCCCTGGCATCTTGCTGTGTCCTTGCCGTGAACCCAAAGAGAAATAAATAGGCTGCTTAGCCCATCCTTCTCCTTGGATCACAACTTTTGATTTTGTCATAAAGCTGCTTGACTTGATTGAGAGCGCCATAATAATGATACTTACTGAGGAGGTTCCATCCAGCAGTCTGAAATTGAGGTCCAACAATCTCCATTAATGAGCCTTTTATTGTGCCCAGCTGGCAGCTGCATGAGCCGGGCTGGGACAGGTTCTGTTGCTGCTGGCTGAGGCTCGTCTCTTACTGGTGGCACATCACTGCACCTCGTTTGTCCCAGTGTGGCCCCACAGGGCCTTGGACACCAAAAACCTCTGAAGCTCAGGGTGTGCATGACCTGGGCACAGGTCTCTGTCTCCCTTTATGGAGCTCCTTGTGAGAGGCAGAGTTCCGAGGTGGAAATTATTCCCAGAACATACCCAGGGAAGGACGCTGTAGGTGTTACTGCCATTTGCACTGGCTGGATTGATAACAGCAAGAAAAGAAAAGAAAAGAAAAGAAAAGAAAAGAAAAGAAAAGAAAAGAAAAGAAAAGAAAAGAAAAGAAAAGAAAAGAAAAGAAAAGAAAAGAAAAGAAAAGAGAAAAGAGACAAATGTGGCTGCTGGTAACTTGCAGACACCCTCGCTCTTCTTGCAAGCTGGCAGAGCATTTGGCAGCAGCAAGGATGAGGTTTAATTTGGAGGCTACTTTGCTAGATTTTTGAGACCCTTACAATTCTCTTCTGTTTTGTAAACTATCCAGGGCTTTAATGTATTCCTTTTTTTCCTGCTGCTAGTCCTCTCAACTCCCCAGAGCTGCATGTGAGGAAAGTGTGTCCTGTTCAGCTAATTTGTATTTCTTTCTTTAATCCTCCTCCACCATGGTGAGATGGCATCTCAGTGTGTGTCACCTCGCTGGGGATACGGGTGCCACCCTGGTGCGATCTCATGCACCATCAGGGACTAAGTATTCAAAATACAAGTGCAAGGAGCAGCGAGGCAAGTGGAGGGATGGGTGCTGCTGCGGGGTGGCAGGGGAACGGCTGGTGGCAGTGAGCTGATAGACTTGTGAGTGCTGCTGAGATAAAGGAGAAAACAAAGAGAAAAAAGCAGAGGGAGACAGGAATGGTTTTTCTTTGCTGCAGTGTTGTTTGACTGGAGGCTGAGGGTGGTGGTGGAGATGGTTTGTGTTCCCCTGGGTGCAGTGGGACGGGGCTGTGAGGGGTCCCCCCGCTCAGCCACGGCAGCTCAGGCAAACGCTGGACTCAATTCTGTGTTTCCCACAGCCCGGGCTGATGCAGCAGCGCGGTGTGTCTGTCTGTCTGGGCTATTTTCCGAGCTGGTCCCTGTGGCATGGGAGAGTTCCCATGGTATCTGGGTGAGGTGACAGCTTTTATGCTTTCATGATCCTTGAAATTTTGTTGATTATGAGTCGTTTGCAAAAAAAGTCCAAAACATGCTGGTGCTGTGAGTGGTTTCTGAGAGCAGCCAGCTGCCCTCCCAGCTCTCTTCTCTATTTCTGCTGTGGCTACTGGGCCTAAACCAAAGCTGGGTGAAGTCCATGGAGAGGCTCCATGTCCACGGGGTTTGAATCAGCCCCTTTGCAGAGGAAGCTCTGGGCCATACTGGGATATCATGGTTGACTGACTGGCAGTCTCTGGGGTCTTGCACGGGGTCAGGCAGCCAGAGCAAATGCTTTGTTAAATGTCCATTTTCCCTCTGGTTGTGTTTCTTTCCTCACACTGTCCTTGGGGAATTGCAGGGTAAACCCAAACTCACACCCTTTAGGATCAGGGTTGTCCCATAGCTCAGGATGCAGCTGGCAGGGAGAACACCACGGAGCAGAGGGTAATACAGAGGCTCTCTAGATACTTCAGCAGCTGGGACACATGAAAACCTTCCAATTCCCCATCAGACACAGGACAGACCGACTGTAACATGCGGCATCTCTCAGATGACCACACTTCTGGCTGGCATCTTTGCTCAGACGTGCAACATACCTGCCACTGTGACAGCCTGATGGCCATGTGGCATTATAATAGGATTTGCTCCATGTCTATAAATTGTTATCCTAAATATCATCCCAAATCCTTTGATGCCCAGTGACAACCTGTCTCTTTAAATCTCGCCCCCCCCTCCCCCCCCACCCCCGCATAAAGTGGCATGCTCTCAAATCACTGGGAATTCCACATATCCACCATATAATTGGATTATATTTTATATGTCTCCTAAAATAATGATATAGTTACATCTTATTCTAACAATGAAGTGAACTCAGAACAGAGCAGAGGCTCACCGTGGCTGTATTATAAATAATGCTGCCAAGCTGGTTGGGATTATCAGCAAAAGAACTTGTTAGCCTCTTGGAGAGCAGATGCTTAATTAGAGCTGGGTGACACAGATGGGTGCCTAATAAGAGGAAAACATCCATGTTGGTCTTCAAAAAGAGCTGGGATGACTTGGTATGGCTTTTATCACCTTATACTTTACTATTTGCCCAACTTCTTCTTCCTTTTGCTCCAGTTAGGAGCCCTGGGTCCAATTCCAGCATCATCTTTGATGACGGATATTAGTTAGATATTGGGTAAGATGAATGTCAAGCTGAGGTCAGGTTCAGAGGCTGCAGTTTGTGCTTCCAGAGGCCTGCTAGCGTTTTGGGAGTCACTTTCCCAAAGGCCATGCGCAAGGGGTTACGGATGGGGAGTGACAGAGTTGAAGAAAAGGGATCCCTGTGGGAATGGGAAGACATTTGCAGACTAAATGAGAAGGGTTTTGACCTGGTTTGGCTTTTACTATAGAAAATGGCCACAAGATGCAAACTTATAACCTTGGCAAAATTTGAGGTGCTTTGTGATAGAATTGGCGTGTTTACATGATGGTGAGAGACAGGACTTGTGATGTTTCAGATAGGTAATCCACATTTATGCCTCCTCACGTTCTCTAGAGACCTGGTAGGTCTCTAGTTTCAAGTTACCTGCAGAGGGTGGAAGAAGTTTCTGGTGTTTAATCCTGGGGTCACTGATGGTTGCGTGTCCCTTGGCAAGGTCTCCTCACTCCATTGTGCCCCCTGTAAGAGTGAGACCACTCCACATTTCTGCTCACTGGGCAAGATCAGTGCCTGGCATGGGGGTCCTCCAGCTGGGACATCTGTGGCCTTGTCTGCAGAAGCCCATGATGCTCCCATCAGTGGGGTGGTGGTTGCTCTGCATCTCCAAAAACCAGGCTCCTTTTCTTGTGGGATGACGCCAAATGGAGGTAGTCAAAATTCAAGGTTTAGCTATGGAAATTGTGGTCCAATGGCACCTTCCAGGTGCATGCTTGGGATCCTGATGTTTCAGCCATCCAGCAGGTCCCACGTTTTACCCTAGCCCTGCTCTTTTGGAAGCTCACAGTGGCTTTGTGTGGCTGTTTGCACAGGGCAAGCCTCCTAAATTAGATGTCTCAGATAAATGGCATGAACAAATAACGACAGAGAAAGCCTGTCTTCCATGACATCTATCCTGGTTTATGTCAGGAAGCAGCAGAATGGTGAAGCAGACATTTTGTCTGGGACCTTCTTAGACCAACAAATTGCTCCTTTATTCCACTTCGCTTTGCTTAGAAATAGAGTAAAACTTTCTTCTTTGATGGATGCACACCGTACTAAAATAAATGCTTCCCGCAGTAAATGGGGGTAAATTTGTGCTTAAATCTTTCAGAAAGGTCTGGATAATCTGGAGTGTATAATGTCAGCATTTTGGGAAATGTTAGCCTCGGTCTTCCTGCCTTTCATGGAATAACTTGACAAGTCTGATTATCTATGCAAGTGTCTAAATTTTACTCAGACCTTGACTGAAAGGCAAGGAATGACTTTTGGCTCTCTCGTGAGCAACCTGGAACAAAATAAAAACGTCAAAGTGCTTTTATCTGTATGTGTTTCAAAACTAGGGCTTAAGGAATAGCAAAAAAAAAAAAAATCAAAACACGTTTTCAGGAGTTTATAGTACAAATTACCCTATTAAAAAATACCCTGCTTATAAAAGAAAAAAAGCGTAACCATTTGGAGGGAAGAAGTGAGGAAAGTATTCAGCAGTGAGTGATCTTCACTGAATACATTTTCTCTGGGCCATTGTCAGTGCTGGAAATTATAAAAAGAAATGGTTATTTTGATCATAAATGTAGTGGGTGGCATGATTTTCTTGGCATTTATTTGGCTTTAACATGGACAAATTTTTCCCGTGGAAAGGAAAAAAAAAAAAAAAAGAAAACAAACCAGGAAGGCAGATAATTAGTGTGTAGTAGTTAGAGGGTAATTTCAGAGTAAATGAGCGGAGCTCATACCTTCGTTCGGAACGGTATTTCTATTAGCTGAATATATTTTCCCTTTTTGAAAATGAATTTTCCTGCCTAATTCTCACTTTGGTGACGTATTCTTCCCAGTGAATCCCGCAGATGATAGCTGACTGGTCACTTTGGCTTTCTGGGTGCTCCTGTGTAGGGTCATTTTGCAGAACAGAGCACTTGCCAACTACTAGCCCGGCTAAGCGGGGATGCTCCTCCTGCCCAGATGCCGATGCTTCACCAGCTTCACGTGCCTTTTGCTGCTCTAAATCCACCCAAAAATGGCAGGATGGCTTTCCGGCCAAAATGATAATATACAATTGTTGCTTAGTAAATCGCGAGCGTTTTGCAAAGCTAGATTTGGCAGATGAGTTTTGTTTCCTGTGGCTAATTCATGACATGGAGGAAATTCAGTTTTTATCTCCCTGACAAGCCCCATTATCTTACTGGCTTTAGGTGTGGAAAGACTGGTTTCTTTGATGGCCTTCGGCTGAGGGTTGCTTTGCATCTGTATTCAGGCCCATCTATTTCTGTGGCAGGCACTAGAAGATGGAGATTTTCTATTCATTGTCCAGCTGATAGCTTGGGTCTTTCTCAAAGACAACCCCCCAACCAAGGACTGACTCCAGGCATTGTTATGGGCTTGCTTGGTATTGGGAACACAATGGGCCCCAAAATGGGCCTCTTTACCCTGCAAGCTACATGCTGAACTGCCCTTTGGGCTTTTGAAAAGCCTCTTTATCTTCAAACAGCCTGATTTCCTCTGCTCCATGTGTCGTGTCCCCCCTCCCCATGGCACCTACAAGGACAAGCGGGCGGAAAATGGGTCATCAACTCCAGCACAGCCCAGGGGCTGGAGACCTTTGTGCTGTTGACTTTTCAGTGCATAAATAGCAGAACAATGGAGTCCGAGTTATTTTTATCTATCGCCTTTAACATTACAAGAGAGTCTGGGAGAACAATAGGGCCTGGTCTCATTGCAGCAGAGATTTCAGTAGCTCTGTCCGGGCTGACCATGCCCAGATGGGCTCCTTGGCTCCTTGCATCAGGGTTGTGATGGGAAAAGGGGGACTTCGGGGCTGTGTAATGAAAGCTGTAATTGGCATTAAAATGCCTCCCAAGGTGGTACTGCTGGGCATTAAAAAGAATATTGTCTTTGCATGAGAATGATTAAATCTTTATTATTTCTGTTTTCTGTTCCTGGGTATCTTGGGTGGAGAAAGAGTGAAACCTCTAACAAATGCTGAATGCTCGGGTGAATAAGCCCTACCTATTTCCTATATTTGCTGGCAGTCAGGAGTGCTTAAAATAATGGATTTTCTTATCAACCAAAATTCAAATCGTGCAAATATTATCACCAAGACACAGACCTGCCTGAGCTGCGTGCACCAGAAATGAACCTGCACTGCCCAGTTCAGGGAGTCATCCATGTAGCAGGACCTCTCTGGGCACACTGCTGAAATCTGGTTTCTCTGAGTCACATCTCGTTGTGCTGGAGGATAACACCTGTACCAGCTCCAGACCCTCCAGCCAGGAACCTGTCCTGGGAAGGAGGGCAGATAAACTGCTTTTGAAAGGATACAGCCGGGGCCATCCACCCTCTTTGTAATCATTTTGTGGGCAGCTTTCTTGCTTGGGACAAGAGAACCTGAAGTCTGGTTTGGTTTCCAGCTCGCCTGAGAGGCTGACAGTCAACTCATGGAAATACCTTATATTTTGCTGAGTGGCCGTATTGATAGAAAACACAGAGGCGACCCTGAGAGCAGAGACCAGTAACCCAGGGTTATCACTCCTTGGTGTGCCCAGCAGGTCTGCAGGTCCTCTCCTGCTCTGTCCATCAGTGCAGTGAATCTGGTTGCGTTGGTCAGATGTGGCTGCAGGAGGGGCTTTGTACCTGGCTCGCAGGGTAAGTCATAGAATCATAGAATGGTTTGGGTGGGAAGAGACCTTTAAAGCCCATCTAGTCCTGTGCAGTGACAGGGACATCTGCAACCAGATCAGGTTGCTCAGAGCCCCGTCCAACCTGGCCTTGAATGTTTCCAGGGATGGGGCTTCTGCAACCTCTCTGGGCAACCTGGGCCAGGGTTTCACCACCCTCAGTGTGTAGAATTTCTTCCTTATATCTAGTTTAAATGTCCCTTCTGATGGGGTAGTTGGAATTGAACTGTGTCTTCACTTTAGGGTTGAATGCTCAGTTAGATGCATCCTTACTCCTTCTCCTTTCTGTTGCAAGCCAAATGCTGCAAAGCTTAATCATGATGGGCTCTTGCTTTTTGAGATTCTCCTTGCTGACATTGGTGGGTCTGACTTGCCTCCTTTCCTGCTTCTCTCCATGCGAGTGCAGTCCCAGCACAGAGTGGGAAGGAGCTGAGTTGCAGCCATAGGGTTTCACGGAGGAGGAGGATACAACACAACAGGCATGATGCCCTGCGTGGCTGCCAGGGACCAAGCTTTTTCTCCTGATCTTGCCCCCCAGGCGTGGGCCTGGAGCTGATACCTTGGGTTCTTCTCAAATACAACCCCCCTCAAAGACAACAGTTTCTCTGCCTGTAATGCAACCAGGAGATTGATCTGTCTCTTCAGCTGAGGGTGTAGAGAGCATGATCCTGAACACAAAAATTATGTTTGAGGGCAGGAAGCCAGGAAAAAAAAATAAATTAAATAAAATAAAGCCCCCACAAGGTTGTCAAGGTGGATCTGGGGAAAATGTTTCTGCAGTCCTAGCAGGACTGCCCCAGCGTCCACGTCAAGCGTGAGCAGAGCATGATGTGCTTTGAGCAGAGAGGCTGCTGTCCCCTGTGTCCCAGCCAACTGCCCTGTGGCCCCACATCCCCATGCCCTGGCCAGGCTCAGAGCAGCAGCTGGGGCCCCACGGGTGGCCCATCCTGCAGAGCTCAGCGTTGGAATAGATTCCAGGGGAAAAGGTTGTTTCAATTCACCTGAAGGTTTCCATAGAATTGCACTGAGCTCAGCGAAATTCTGTTTTCAAAACAGTTGGCAAAACTTTTCTCTGAAGGGAGGAGGAACAATATCTGTTCTGACATTCTTAGCCCACTACAAATTTTTTTCTTTACAGTCAAATTTTAAATATATAATAGTCATGTTTGAAAAGCTTACAAATGAAAAGGCTTTCATTAGCAATACTAATTGTTCTTTGCTTTCCCCTCCAGTTTTATGTTTTGTTTTACACACAAAATTGTACCTTTGGCATTTATCTCAATATGAACATTTTTGGTGGCACAGAAAAAGACTTTCCTGACCAGCTCCACAGGCTGGTTTGGGCTGACAGCAGGTTGGGTCTCCTTCTCCTTATGCTGAGCCATGCTCGAGGAGCTTAGCTGATGTTGCTTAACTTGGAATGAAAAAGAGAAAAAACAGGCCGTTGATATCCAAAACAAAATGCAAAACCACAGAACCTTCCTGGGCTATTAAAAATGTCAAGTATGTGTTGACTTCTAAAGTGTTTCCTTGCTGCCAGAGAATACTGGGGCTACTGAAACGGGATCCTTTCAGCCGTTGAATCCCGTGGGCAGGAATCCTGCAGCCGGAGCTGATGCCACATCCACCCTGTGCAGTGGGTCAGTTGTTCCCTTCCACTTTGTACCATGTCCTCTGTAAGCTCAGACACCAGCCCTGCTGCTTTCACAGCTTGCAGGTGCTGCAGAGCAGTACCTGGTTCAACACCAGAGGAAAAGCAGGTCCTTTGGTGTTGTCTCTGCCTCAGCTTCCCAAGAGGCTCCTACATGAGCAGCACCTGAGAGTAACAAGCATATCAGGAGGCTGTGAAACGTGAGCTGGGCTTTTTCATGCCATGAAACTGCATTTTCCCAGAAGATCCTCGTCTTTACAGTTGTCTTGGTGTTGCAATAGCATCTGTGCCAAACAGATTTCTGCTCATGCTTTCAAGGACGTTTTAATTTTTATCATCTCTGAGATACACTGCCAGAACTTCTGCTAATGTTTTTGATGATGCCAGATAAGCATCACCCTGCGCTTTCATTGCTCTCTGAAAATAACATCTTAAACCACATTATGCTGAAGCTGCTCTTCAATGGCTTCTTGAATGCCACCAAGCCAGTCTTCTCTGAAGCAATTTGGTGATGACATACAGGCTGGGCGCCTCTGGTGTGTGTGCTGCCATGCCCAAAGGTCTGTCCTGGCAGGGTGGATCCCACCTCCCAGGCTGCTGACAGGAGTGAGATCCACCCCAAGAGAGGAGTCTTCCCTGATGTGGCGCGTTTGACCCCATGAGGTGCTCAGCTCCCTACCTGCAAGGGCGAGAGGCTCGGGCATGAGCAGTTGTGGGCTTCTGCACCGGAACAGGGGTGTTACCAAGTCCTGTATCTATGTGATCATGGGCATTTCTAACTATTATCCTGCATGGATTGCTTTGATAGGGGATGAACTTGGCTCTTGTGGCCCCCATGTTGGTATTCTTACCTAGCTGATGGTTTCAAACATCCCAAATGGAGTGACAGAGGTGATATGGCCTTCCAAGCTGACATTATCTTGTCAGGTTTTGCAACCACAGTGGTTGGCTCCCCATGGACCAGATTAAATCCTGGGGAAGCAGCACTTTTCTGCTGGTGCAGGTGGGATGCCCAGAGCAGGAGGATCCTTGTCACTGTGATCATCCCAGGACACCTTCCCCATGGAACTCGGTGCCCAGGAGGACCATCCATACATCCCTGCTCCCTCCTGATCCAGTCTGCAATTTCCCTTTTAATAGACTTCCTCATTCAGAAACATCATTACAGGCATCTGTGCAGACCTTAGGTTAACTTGCAAGGAGTGTCCTGGCAGAGCAGAGGTCTGGAGGGATGCAAAATTAACATATAATCAAACTGACAAGATCAAGTGAACTGCATACACTTCCCCTTGCATCCTTCTCTGCAGTAGTTCTGAGATTTAATTACCAGCTCTAAAGCACTTCAAGATTTTCAGGTGGAAACTACTACATAGAGGAAGGAGAGAATACAAAAGCAGCCTACATAATTAAGTGCTGCTTGTTTAATTTAATTTTCTCCTTCATTTGATCCTCTCCTAGAATCTTGAAAGTAACAGTCTCTAATACCAGCTGGGTCCTTTTACTCTCCTGTTACATTCACACGATGATCACAACAACAGCAGAAAACAATAGTTCAGGGGGATCTGCCTGAGATCTCTGTCCATGAGAGGTGGGGTCTGTGCCAGGATGCTGGTGGCTGGACACTGTGAGGGTGTCATGGTGAAGGTGCCCAACCTGGTTTTGAAGGGACTTTCACCTTTCAAAGTAAGACTCATGAAGGATGCAGCCTCTTAGTTGCAAAACTGGGCTTTTGGAAAGTATCAGGAATTTCACATACCAGTGCACTAAAAGGGTTTGCCAATAAAATACGATAAATAATTTGCATTTGGTAATCCAGATGAGAGCTGGAAAATACAAATGGGTTATGCTGTAAATTACAGCTGTTCCTCACTTCCCCCTCTCCCTACTCCCTTGGAAATTAGCCAGTTGCTCTCTGGAATCACTAATTGATAAAAGCTGCCTGTGCCAGTCTAGCATCAGAAAAATAAGGAGGATTATTTAGTATTTATTTCTTTGTTTACCTGTGTCCTTTCTTTCCAAATATTTTTAAATGAAAAATTTTAATGAAAATTTCAAGAGCCAGCAGGATTGCTCGCATAGCACCTGTTTTACAACCCCAAACCCACCTGTGTGGAAAATGAGAGTGTTCTAGATTGAGCTATCATGATTAGCAACCAGCATGGTACAAGACAAGGGACCTGGGTGAAGCTTGACTTCTTACAAACCCACTCGTGATAGTGTTTCTGAAACAGTGCATTAGGACACTGCCTGGTACTTGGGCCCTCTCTGCTCCTCTCCAAAGAGGCACTGTGGACTCTGGCAGCTGTAGGGAGCTTCATTTTGCTTCAGGTGAAATTTATATGACTTGAGTTATATAAATAGTCAATTAAAACTGTCTTTAATTGTCTATTCTGAAGCAGAGGTGCAATTTTGAAAAAAACGTGCATGCTGCTGCACTGAGCAGACATACGTGCCAGTTGGGTTTTGCAATACCAATCTAGAGTCAGCAAGATGGCCAAGAACAGGGAAGGGGGATGAGAGACAGAGGAAGGTTGGAAATGTTCTGAATATTTGTCAAGCCCATGTTTGCATCTCTCTAGTTATGGTGATTTTTGATGGGAAGAGAACTGGAAGTAACCAAGTACCAGGAAATAATCTCTTCCCATTTCCCACTGCAATTAAAAATCTCAGTTCTGGAGGGATGTCCCTGGGTGTGAATCCTTCAAGGCTTCCTGTCTTACCCATCTTAGGGGTAGAAAGATTGGAATACTTGAAAGTTATCATATATTGGTTTATCAGGGGTGTGAGACCATTAGAATGCAGAGAATTAGTATTAATTAAGAATAATAAGAGAGAAGAATGGGCTGAAGAAAGGCAGGGAACAGGCTGGATTTTCTGCTGACTCCATGTGTAACAACACACCTGAACCACATCTCCAGCTGTGACTCGTCTGACAAACTTAAGGGTTATGGTGTCTGCTCTGGGTCAGACCTGGGGAAGGCGAAGCCAACTAGGTTCCCTCCATTTATTTTGTTCATTCCAGCTAAATATTGCTTCCCAACAACGATAATGGTTGCATCAGTATTAAATAAGATCAAGCGACACTTTCTTCCATACAGCATGGTTATTGGTACAGAGACAAGGATATTATGTCACGGGGATGCTTTGGCTTCAGGTTTTGGGTTGCTTAAGAGGACAGCATGCACATGGGGATGGGCTTCAAAATGCCCTTCGTCCTCACCCATCTCATCATCTCCAAGGCAGGTTTCAAGCCAGTGCTCCCCACACCAAATGCTGCGGGGATGGGGAGACACGGGCTGAGGGCTTCCCCAGAGCTGCTCTGGGGGCTGGAGAAATGCTGCCTGGCAGAGGTAGGGAAGCTGGTTCTTTCAGGCTGCACACCCTGAAGCTTAACGTCACCTTTTGCTGATCACAAAAAAGCCTCAGAGCAGAGACTTGTGCGGCTCCAAACATTCCCCATCAGATGGCTCAGCGTTGTGTAGAGCCAAACATATTAGTGCGGCTATAGAGCGATGGGTTGAGCAGTGGGTTGTGTCCTGTGGTCATTCTGAGAGGACAGAAAGTGATTCTGATAGTGGATTTTTCGTCCTTTCCTCCTCTGTCTCTCTCTCTTTTTTTTTTTTTTTCTTTTCCCTTCTTTCTTCTTTTCCCTTTTGCAGCGAAATGCAGCAATCTGGGAATGTGTCCATATGGAATTGAAAAGTGCTGGGGGTTGGAGGGGAGGAGGAGCAGGTCCTGCTCAGAGCCCAGACCCACACTGGCAGCTCCGGGCTGGCACAGAGCAGCGCCCACTCCCCAGCTGGCAAAGCCCCCTCAGCCATGCCCATCCTGCTGGGCACACGTTTTCCTCCCCACCACTCCCATTCTCCTCTATTTATTTTGTGCATTTTTAGTAAAGCTGAGATCCACAGGATGAGAAAATGGCTCTCCTCTCCTTTTTTTTCCCCTCCTTCTCCTTTTCTCGGCTCGCTGAGCCAGCTGGGGCAATGCCACAATTCAAGGCGTCTGGAGACAGAATCCAGCTCGCTGCCTTGTGATCTGCATGTCAAGGTGAAACTGCAATAAGATAATAATGTCAGTATCCCCAGAAGGCAGGCGGTAAAAGATACTAATTGCATTTCACTGAAGGCTTCAGAAACACTCAGCAGCTGGAAAGCTGAGGAGAATTTTGATGCTATTCTTATAAGGGAAGATCTTTCTTTTTTTTTTCTTCTCCCCCTTATACTGTTTGTAAATCTATTACAGAACATGGGGAGTGGAAGCGGGGGAAGGGAATGTATAAAACCAGTTAAAGGCTTAATGTTTCCCATTATATTTTGTGAGCTGTAGGTGGTCTAGAGCTTATAAAAATGTAGCACATTCCCTTGTAATCAGCCATAATAATTTATTATTATTATTATTATTTATTATGATTTGCTGTTATTTTGCACATATAAAGGCCCCTACCAAGGCACTGAGAGCTCTGCACAAATAGTTAACATCTATTATAGCTGTAGTAATGTTTAAAAATATTAACTAAATAAAATAAAAATACCAGCTCTAAAGAGCTGAGGACAGCTTTGTTATTGGAAAATAAATGCAGGAAGGCAAATATCTTGCGGAATGGCTGATACTGATTTGAATAGAAACATGCCTGGTGAGGGGGGAAACACATTTTCAATTCTTGGAAAAGTGCAGAGGGCTTGGAGGTGTGTCTGCAGTGGCCAGTTCTGCACCCGTCGCTTCACCCAGCAGAAACAGGGACCCTCTCGCTGGCCAGAATAACGCCCGGTAGCGTGGGCATGTGTCTGCTGCCCGTGCTTGGGCCCAGAGGTGCGTTAGCTGGCTAAATTGAAGAGCTCTCCTTGCAGAGTGGGTTTATTTAACCCCAGGTTGTGATCCTTTCCTGGCTATTTGCACCGTTGTGTTTTATTGATGTGATGGTCTTTTCCATAGAAGCTGCAGCCCAAGTCCAGGGTCCCTAGTTAGTGTTTCCCAACTTCTTTCCCATCCCTTGCCTTTGTTCAATCTCAAGTCTTTTATCCCAGGGAGGAAGGGAAAGTCTTCAGCCTCCACTTTGAGGACTGTAAGATGGGTGGTCCCTTATCAGGACATCACGAGTCAGTCAATAGTGGGGAAATACTACTGCACTTTCTGCAACCTGGGCTGAAGGGAGGTAATGGGAACGCTGGGTAAAGGGCAGGATGCTGCTGTGGGTGAGGAACCATCTGAGAACCAACAGGAGAAACAAATATCCTGAAGTTTTAACAACAGGATGCAATAAGGATGTGTACAGGACCTTATAGTACATAGTATATTTATTCATGAGCTGGAAAAAAAAAGGTGAATAGATGAATAGCAAAATTTGCAAGTGCCTGAGATATCTTTGAGTTACCCAAGAAAAGTGGTGGAAGACCTTGCAAGGGTTTTCCCCTGATAAAGCTGGAGAGCTGGGCAGCATGCTGGTGAGCAGAGATGCTAAAACACAAAGCGTGCTGCACATGGGAAGGAGCACTGGGAGCTTGATGAGGTCTAAATTAGCTGTAACCATTAGGGAAGAGGAGAGCAGCATCAACAGATACATCTGTGTGCAAATCTCTGCTCTCCATGTACAGCCACTGCCAGATAAGCAAAAAAAATTTGAGGAAGAATGGGATTAAAAGTATTGCTGAGAGTATTATAATGCCAGCTCATAAATCAGTGCTGTGGTCTTGCCTGGAATAGTGTGTTGGTTTCTAGTCAATCTGTCTCAAAAAGGTACAGCAGGTTTTTTAGAAAGGGTCAAGAGATAGGCAACAAAAAATATTGGAGACACTGAAAGACTTCCAGATGAGGAGGAACTGAAGGATGAGGGGGAACATTTATTTTGAAGATGAGATAAATGTGAGGGGATATGATCTGTGCACATAAAAAAGGAGGTAGTAAATGGCACAGAGAAGGTAAATCAGGCGCTGGTAGTCACCCTTGTGAGACAGAAACCAGGGAGCACCTGATGGGACTGAACAGCAGCATGTTCAACATTGTCCACTTGGCTTATATTTTCCATCCTATTAACTGCCAGGACTAGACTGCAGCACTAGGGCAACTGAGGGGTTAACAGGACTCAGGGAGGCCCGGAAGGGGACCTGGGTACCCCAGCACTGCAGCTCCAGGAGAGGAGATAAGACCCTGAGGGATACAAACACCTCAGCCCATTTTCCCCAGTAGGGTTTTGCAGCATTTCCCTTGTTATTCTGGCACCCCAGAGCTGTAGCTACATTAAGGGGGGCACAAAAGCATCTCCCATTCCCGGGGCTCCTCCGCCTTGCTGGGGTGAGGAGCTTCTGCCTGGTGGTGCTGGTGTTATTTTGAGTGCGCTGATGCTGCAGAAGGGCTTGGTGGGGCTGAAGGAGGTGCTCACTGTTAGCAGTGGTGGGGACACAGCAGGACAGGGGCGCACGTACCCTGCAGTGCTGCCTCTCCAGCACGTGTGAAGCCACTCGGCACTGGGGTGCCCACCACACCAGCTGGTGGATGATGTGACTGTGGCACCCACCAGGCTGGTCTCTGCTTGAGGATGAGGAGGGGATGGAGGCTCAGTGCCAGTGCAAAGACAGGCAGCTGCACGTTCCCAGTGATGGAGGCCAGGCAGGAGGGTTGATGGGGCTGGTGGAGCCTGTTCCTGTGGTTACCTGATCTCCTCTTTGTCCTCACAGCTCTTCCCCAGTGGCTTTGGGGGCTGCCCTGAGGATGCACTGGTGTGACTCAGCCACACACCCACGCTCCCACCCCACCCCGGAGGTTCAAAGGCCGGGTGTGAACAGGTCTGAACCAAAACCTTCTTTTCTGTGCTGGGGCTTATGAGATTTGGTCTAATTCTGCACCATCAGATAAGGGAGCAGGTGCAGGTGGAGCCCAGGGGAATCGGCAGGAAGGCGGGCAAGTGCAATGCTCCCCGGGTACCACATCCCTCTGCGGGTTCAACCCAGCTCATGATGTGCTGGAAATGGGCTGCACTGTGGGTGTAGGTGTAGGTGTTTGTACAGGTGTAGGTGCATGTGTACACCACATCCCTCTGCGGGTTCAACCCAGCTCACGATGTGCTGGAAACGGGCTGCACTGTGGGTGTAGGTGTAGGTGTGTGTACAGGTGTAGGTGCGTGTGTAGGTGCGTGTGTGTAGGTGTAGGTGTGTGTGTGTATGGGAGTAGGTGCATGTGTATAGGTGTGGGGGTGTGTGTGTACGGGTGTAGGTGCGTGTGAATAGATGTAGGTGTGTGCATGGGTGTAGGTGTGTGTGTATAGGTGTAGGTGTGTGTATAAGTGTAGGTGTGTGTGTATATCCACACACGCCCACATGTGGTACAAACCCTGATATGTCAGCCCAGTGCGGGAGCTGTGGGGTCGTTTGTCACGGGACATCAGAGCCGTTTCCTACAACACCCTGAGCAACATGACTTGTGGCTCTCACACTTTTTTTTGTGTGTCTTTCATCATCTCCCCAGGGGCAGAAGTGTGTGCAGTGGAGTGTCCTTTTTCAGTAGGGGTTATGGGTTTTTTTAAAAGAACATGTTTTAAGTATGCTGGTTGCTGTGTGTTTCTGTCAGAAAGCCAGGTCAGGGGTGTGTGCTGAGCACCTGAAGGAGAAGTGGTGGGTTTTGCAGCGAGTCTCAGTTTCTGGTTTGCTCTAGGTTTGGCCTCCTCCAAGCTGTTTCCCATGCAGATGAGCTCTGTTTGCAGTGCGAGGAGTTCTGTTCCAGAAGGAAAAAAAAAATGTCAAACTGGATAGTCTTTGAGTTTTCTTCCTAGGAGGCCTCTGTCAGTAAGGGCCACAATGGGGTTTGTCTCAAAGCTGTGCACAATGGCAGCGTGGGAAGCCGAGGTGTAGAGAGGACAGGAGATGGAGGTATGAGGAGATGAGAGGCCATGCTCTCCAAAGATCTAAAGCTTGTGTGCACATCTACATCATGGTGCTGTAGAGCAAAGATGTGGCAGAGTCTTGGCAAGTGCAGCAATGTCAGGGTCTGAACCAAGGGGAGAACACCCAGACCTGAGGCCAACAGGAGAAGCTGCCAAAGGGCGATGCTCCTTGAAAACAACTCTAATCAGAGACCCCAGGTCAGACCAGTGCCCTGAACTGGGTGGGAGCTTCAGTCCTTGGGAATGCCCTGTTGCTCAGAACTGAAAATACTTTCCTCTGTCTTGCTGGAGGTCAATTCACCTCTTCTTCATCCTCAGCTCATGCAAACACAGTGGCTTTTGGGTGGCAGCAGTGTGATCCCAAGGGAAGGTTGCCTGTCTCTGTATTGTGTGCATGACCTGACACCCTCCAATAAGCTCCTCCAGTGCTATGTGTAGCCATGGGAAGTATGAGGCAAAGATCTGGCTGACCAGCAAGGTGTCTAGCCAGAGAGATTGTGTTCCCACAGCTGCATATTCAGGTATCTGATAATTGACACTCCATAAAACAACATGTAAAGATAGTGAAAACCTGCTAAACCTCTGAGGGTCAGGGTTTTGACCCTCAGGGGTTTTTTTAGCTCAGTAGAGCTCCTTTCGTCCACCCAAAGAACAAAAAATACAGTCCTGAGAGGATTCACATACAGGTTCCTTGCCTAAAAGGTGTCTGCACTAAAAACACTCTTTGTAGGCTGGGACTAATGCTCCCTTTTGATTCCTTAGTCTGCATCCATCCGCCCTGACTTAGCAGCTTGGGCATTAAGGATGAGCTAGTTATTGTAGGTGGCCTTTTAGTCATTGGGAGGAACAGGGCAATTCATCCCCATCAGAGACAAACCACAATGATTACACTGGAAGGATTCTTATTTCTCTTGACTTTAAAGGGAGCTTTCAAGTCTGGGTTGAAATTAAGCATCTGACTTTTAAAACTCATGACATGAATCTCACCCTGAAGGTAAACACCATTTAGGTGCTTATCCAGTGCGCAGTTCACTGCACAATCCCTGCAGGAAAATGGCCATTAGAGAATCAGGCATTGCATTCATTTCAGCAGGGGAAAATTACGGAGATCATAGGCTGCTGCAAGGCTACTAAGAATGTTTCTCACTGAAATGTTCAGGGTCTCATTGGCTGTGTCTTATTGACTAAGTATGACCATAGAGTGCTTGGCACCCATGCTGTCCTTGACCCATGAGCACCCTCGGGCCAGCTGTCCATGTATCCAATCTGGACCTGAGAGTCAGCCCTGGAGATGTGTCCAGAAAACCCCACACCTTGGACTTCAGTTGCAGCTGGTGGCGTGCATGTCAGATTCTCAAAGGTGTTTATTTGCCTAAAGTTGCAAACGGCCATTCGTTGTATGAGATTTGGAGGAATTTGCAGAAGTACCTTAGCTGTCTGATTTTGGAGCCTCACTTACTCAGGGACATTGTAATCTTGTGTAGGAACCTGCTTTCAGCTTTTTAATTCCTTTGGGAATTTTCTGCTGAACATCAAGTCATTGTCCTAGTACAAACATTAGAATTTGGTTTAACAGTAGAGGGTCTTTTGTGGTCTGAATTACAGCAAATTTACTTACAGTTTTCATTATTGGAAAGTTCAGGAGAAGGAATTATCCCACCAGGGAGTGCTGTTTAATTTCTGAGGAACCATTTTCTTGTCCTGATATAAATTTGATTGTAATGACAGGTAATTGTGGCAATAGTATAACAATGATAAACCGTTGTGGAAATAGCAGTATTTTCAGTGCAACTTTGTGAAAATCCTTCAGAATGTAAGCTAAATTAAACCAGAAAACCAGCTAATAATGGGCTAAGGTTTTGTGCCATGTTGGGTTCACTTTTTACTCAATAAAGACCAAGATAAAAGAGAAGGGGCACTAATTCCAGATTGCAGCTGATCTTAGTATTTGGCCTCATCCTTCTGTTTCATTAAGGTCATTATAATCCACTTTGAGGTTGTATAGAGACCTTTTTCTATGTACAGCAGATCCAGAACTGGGCAAGAAAGGGTTGATGAGGGCTGGGTGCATTGAGACTTCACAGACCTGAGCGCATTACCTGTGGTCTGTTCTCTACAAAAGTGGTCATGTTAGACTGTCATGTTAGACACCAAATAGCACTTTTTAATTTTTTTTTTAAAATCTAGAGCCCTTGGAGCCTTGAATGTCTGGTTTTATCCTCCTTTTCACCTAGAAGGGTCCCAGGTTCTTTCTGATCTGATTTGGATCTCATGCATCCCAGCACTTGGGCCACAGATATCAGCACGTTGTATTTACACTGAGTGAATATTTCCCCTCTCCCCTTCTTTTACCCAGGGCTTTGCAGCATCATTTCCACCAGCTGATCACTTTGCTGTGCTCAGAGAACATTGCTATCATCTTTATTTAAATTTCACACTGGTCTAAATGTCGAAGGCTAAGTTCTGGCATGCAGAATCAAACAGATATTCACATTTTTAAATTAGCAGACAGTGGAAATGAATGAATGGCTCTTCCCTAGGGAAATATTCTGGATCCGCTCAGTACAACAGCCTTGAAAACTGGGCTGGTAATAACACAGCCTTAGCTGGGGCCTCTGCGGCACACCAAGGCTGGAGGTTGTTGCATCAGCAGCTCAGCGGTGTTTACCAGGGCAGGAGGAATAAGCTCAGCGTCTAATTCCCCCGGGAGCACGGCGTGCTGATGTTTGCAGTCAGTCCAAATCTCATCTCCGAAGGAAACAATGCAACAAGCCAAACCTCCCTCTGACTCTCAGCCCTTGATTTCTCTTTTGCAGTGGGTTACTCCTGTTGTCTAGGTCAGAAAATACATTGTTTAAAGAGTGTTGAGCAGCGTAACCCCAGCTCCCCTTCTCCTGCGCTGCTGTGGGCACAGCCCCACACGTACCAAACACAGAGCTCCAATCACTACTTGAGCAGGGATTATTTTTTTTTTCCCCACTCTGCTTAATCATAGAACCATAGAATGGTTTGGG
>NW_010296228.1:13264-20921 GCF_000700745.2 Antrostomus carolinensis | reverse complement strand
TGAGTCTCTGCTCTGCTGTTGAACTTCCATGAGCTGCAAAACCTCCTTTACCTTCTCCTATTCCATGTGTGTTGAACTGGGTGTCTGAGGTTCTCTGTCCTCCCCCTCCTCCTCCTGGCAATGAAGTTCTCTCTCTTTGTTTAGGCCGATGGTTGTCTTTTGTTAGGTCAATGGCCTCTCCTCCAGGTTCTCTCCACCTTCTTTTCAGGACAGTCCTTCCCCTCACAAATATGAATTTGCAGAGGCGTTTCTCTAGTGCTCACTGGCCTCAGCCTGGGCTGGGGGGCTATGCCTTGGAGCTGGGGGAGCTTTTCACTCTCACTGGTGGCCCCTTCCCCCACTATCAAAAACACACCCACTCACCCAAACCCAACACACTTGGCCAACCCAAACTATTTCCTTAAAATCCACATTTATGTCAAGATATGATTACCAAGTAAGGTATTAACCATCTAGATCCTCCCCAGTGGTAACAATGTAACTTCAGAAAACTAAGTTCAATAGTATCTAGGAACACTAGCCATGATTTGGACTCCACACTAGATTGGAAACGAAGAGGAACAAAAAAAAACCACAAAAAAACCCAACAAAACAAAACAAAAAAAAAAAAACCAAAAACCAAACCCCAAAACCTCTTATCTCAAAAATAGCAGTATAATAACGCTGAATGACGAATGAATAATGCTGCACATTGACTAGTATTATTTCACCATTATCTTACGTGATCTCATTTGTCTGTTGGATCAGAATTAAACACTGTTGCTATACCACATTTATCTGCCCAGTCACCCCTTCATTTTGTAGGTACTAAACAGAGCACAGTTTTAAGGAAATATTTGATAAACCACAAACTTAGAGTAACTCGACTCCCTGGAAAGTCCACATATTAAGATGGGAATCTATGAAGCATGGGAATCTATGAAAACAGTTATACATTTAGCAACCACATGCACTTTGAGATGCTTTTAGTCCTGATGCTTTTGTTCAAACTTCTATTCAAGTATGGGTATATCTAATTATTCCTGTCCTCTTTGTCTTCTGTAATTCAGCCCCATACCATCCTTCCCCTCAAAAAAAATAAAGGATAGGTGAAAATGATGCACAGCAAACCCCGTTTCTGTCAACAGCCATGCTGCCCTGCACACTTGCTGTCTGCACTCGCCTGTGGGAAGCACAGTCACCAGTCTGGCTGGATTCTGGCTGGATAAAGACAAGGAGGCTACACTGAGAGGACCAAAATTTCTCAACCCAACAGGAAGGGTAACATGCCTTGCACTGTGTTCAACTGAAAATTAGCATTCTATATAGGGATTAATCTCACAGGACTTTAGGGAGCTTAAACAAAACCTTATTGGTGAGCTGAGAAGCAATTTTCTCAAGTCAGGGGATATGCACCCTATTCCCTCCGGTTAAAACTTCCCAGACCCAGCTGAAAAGGCAACAGCACATCCACTGCATGTCAGGGAATGGACTAGATCTCTTTTAAGCTGTTAATATTGAATACAGAAAAAAGTGTAACTATGGGAAGAGAATAGGGGAGGTATAAGAAGAAGAAACCGATCTAAAACACTCATACTATGGATGAGATTATGGAAGAAAGGCCTTCCATATGATCTCATTTCAGTAACAGAACCAGTTTCCAGACAGTTTCTTTACGTCAGCAGTCACTGCAGAGTTTTATTCCCAAATGGGATAGAATATGAAGAGGAAAATATTTTGAACAAAATCTAAGTACATACACCTTTTTTTTTTTCTTTTCTATTATGCAACCTACTCGTTTCTCCTTAGCCTTAGCCAAGACTACATTAAAAATGATTCAAGAAACTGGTGGCTAAAAATTTTAAACTTCACACCCACAGGAGTGACAATGTAAAGTCATGGGGCATTTAAAACTTAGTGGACGTTATAGCAATATGCAAGCTCCTAAGAAAATCACTCAAGGATATGAAAGGACAACATACCATCTCTCCCCTTAGTTGACTTGACTGAACTGAGAACTTCTAACAGAGACTGGAATATCTCCTGAGTAAACAGCAACAAAATCAGCAAAACTCCTAGATGTGCAGCTACGTGGGAGCATGGCTGACTCTCAAGTCCACTGTCAGTCCCCTATTCAAGCATTTTGCATTATAAAAATATTGAGTATCTTAGCCTTTCAGGTAGACTCCGAAATAAGTCTAGACAAAGAGTTGCTGGAATAGCCCAGAGCTACCACAGCAACCAGCAAGTAACTGAAAGACCTCTGCTACTGTAAACTGCTTAACGTGACACCAGCCTCTGGAAAATTAAGAAAAGACAAAAAACAAAAATGCCACAAAAATCAAAAGAAAAAAACAAAAAATATATTTAAATTAATAAAGAACTAGAGTAGAGTTGACACGGCTTGGGGAACAAAAATGCTATTTGAGAATACTGAAAACCTCTTGTGGTTGAAAGGACTGTAAAGACAAACACTTTGGGCTTGATAAACCCTTTTTTACATGCTATGCTGATCTTGTTTTTAAAAGGTATCTGATAAAACAGATATTATTTTAAGAATTAGCTCAGTAAACAAGAGGAAACGCAGTTGCCAACGGAATAACATAATTAAATTGTTTCCTAACAGAATTTCTCCAAGGCTTTTTTCTGTTCAATACAATTTTTAATCAATACTCTCAAAAAGAACATAATGCTAATGAAATGTTCAGCCATAAAGAATTACTGGAATACAAATCAGTATAACAGAAAATATCCTCCCTTTAAGTGACTGGGATAATTAAGTAAGTCAGTCTCAAATGAGGAGATGCACATGTAAATATCAAAGAAATCATACACACTGGCCAAGCCTGTATTACAGAAAGTAAGTCTTAAGAAAGATTGAAAGGTCATTTTGACAATAAATTCAATATGAATTCCCATGGTTAATATGATCCTTAAATTAATCTGCAAACAGCAGAAAACAAAGTTTTAGCATCCAACACCAAGAGGATAAAAACGGTAAAACTGTGTACTCGCCTAAAGTTCAGCCTTCTTGAATATTACCAAATATGTAAGATAACAGAAAAATACCATGAAAACAGTTCAAGAGGTAGAACACCTAACTTATTGTCAGAGCTACTTAGAAGTTCAGTCTTTCTGATTCATCAGATGAGGACAGCAGAAGTACTTACTACCTCTGGCTCACATAAACAAACTCACAGAAACAAAATCAGTACCAGGCAAAACCTTTTCTGTTTCTTGTAAACATTAGTTTTCATCATGCTTTTTTCTGCTGTGTCAAACTCGCATTTTTCAGGCAGAATGCTAACTACTGGAGCACACCAGTGAGAATATCCACAGACACCATCTTTCATGTCTCCAAATTAATAGTTTGAAAAGTACAGAACATTACGGTTCAGCTAAGTACAAATTACTACATTCAACACCAGCCAAGTTTCACGAAACTGATGGCTTTTGTTATACAAGGGGCAATTATCTGTAGTTCTGACATTAGTCTATGGAAAATCCATTCAAATCAACCCATAAGCTATGACTTGAGCCAAAGATGCTTTTACACTGTCAAATTTACTGTCAGAATCCCTTTCATAGAACCAAAACAATAATGCGAGTATAGATTCCTTTTTAAGCAGTTTTTGAAAACTGCTCTTTCCCAGCAAAAGTATGATTATTCTCCCTATAACATATCTTCACAGATTACATGGATTTGATCTTGTGCTTTAACCAACATCTATCTGCTCCCTTCCCCCAACTAGCATCAAATATGAGAAATGACTACTTCACAGAAAAGAATGATGGAGATGAGCAAGACTGCAAGTTCACAAGTCTAAAGTTTTGAAAGCTCAGCTTGTAATACTTCTCAGTTAAGAATTAATACATTCAGCTAAGGAAATATTTTTTTTTATTCATCTGCAGTAAAAGTAGGAGGGTATCATGTCCACACAGATCTACAAACCACAGAGAATCTGCAAAAACTAAAAAAAGAATAGGAATTCTGAGAACTTGACTTATGAAACATAATTTGTTATGGACATCTTTCCTGTGTACTAACAATCAGATGATTGTGTCACATAAGGACAGAATTGAACTGTTGCTTAAATGGGCAGTGGCATGAGAAAACACTACCTAGGACTGTGTATTTTCCAGATGTTAAGAGAGAAAATAATTCCCAGCATTACAGCAGGAGCAAGAAGCTAATGTTTATTTGAGCTATTGAGGTATTTGAGTTATCATAAGCTAATTCATAAAGTATTGATGTAAAGAATTAGTATTTTGATGAGCCAAATAACATCAATTTATTTTCATTTCAAAAACAGTGCTTTTCACTTCCTAATACTTATTCAGACCTGAGAGTATTATGCACTATAAAGAGCTTAAAAATCACAACTTTTTAGCTACTACTTCATTAGACTTGCTATAGTAATTTGTTATAGAAAACAGCACTTAACCAACTAGCAGAAATAAAAGTAATCTGGGAATTAAACTACATCTTAACGTGTAATGTCAAAAAACCCCCAAACATAGGAGAGAAAAGGCATTTCAATGTCATCTTGGCAGAGAAACAACTTGGGGGAGTGGAGGGAGAAGACAACCCCAGTCCTTCTTCTCCGTCACCTACACACATGTTATTTGCTGCTGTGACACTGGATCTTGATACTAATGATTCGTAGCCCAGGAAGAGAAACACATGAAAAACAGTTGATTCAAAGGGGAAGGAGATGATGTAGCTGTTACAAAAAAGGAAAATTATTTCCCCTTCCCAGAGACAGAAATAGCCTGAAGCAGCAAGAACTGAATTGAAATACACAAGTTCTGTTCTACTCAGTGCAACAATTTTTTACATAAAAACTAAAAAATGAAATTAATTTATCTAAAGAAAAATATGCAGATTTTTTTGTGCTTATGTATTATTTTATACTTTGGTTTGAACTATAAATACAACCCATCTGCTTTTTAAAAATTGTTCTCAAGAATATTTGTATAAAATATCACTGTTTTTGCAGAGAGCTGAGTGGACTGATTGGTGGCTGTTTTAGAGGAGCTGTACTTTGATATACGTCTTTCACCAGCAGATGAACCTCAGCTGGCAGAAGCAAAAGATCAAACTCAGTAGTTAAGACTTACTCAATCTCTTCCACATAGAACAGTACCTCACATTTAAGATCTTTACTAATGTGAGTGACTTGGTCAAGGGTCATGCTTTAATTAAAAATAAATAAATAAATAAATAAATACACATCACAAAAAGAAAACAGGAGTTTTAACATAGAATCCAACTTTATAGTAAAGTTGGTTAGCTTTTGGCTGCTGAAAATTTAGCAATCCAGTGTCATTTAGCTCAAAAATTAGGTATTAGTACCCACAAAAACAAAGGTTTCTCCATTACAGTCTGCAAAGCAGTGACCTTTTGATGCAGCTGGTCACCCCAAAACTACCATAAGACATATGAAAATTGAGTCTTAAAAAATCCACCCTCCATTTTTTACAGAGAACAGATGTTTACGCTGAAAGCGTCTGCCATAATTAAGTGTGACTAATCAACAAGTTTTAAGAAGTGGGCAATTCCTGCTTTGCCTTCAGCTGCATATAAGCTAGACAACTCTTAAATGATCATACCAGTCACACTATATGAACCAGGGCAGGACTGAGAAGGAACATCAACTAAAGGAGTTACATTCAGCAATTTCGGTCCCTGCGGGTTGGACAGGTTACACCAGAGGGAGCAGCAAGAGCAAGGCTTTCCTGAACCTTCTTCTAAAGACAGGGTACAAGGCTGTCACGCTTCAGTAAACTGACATGAGTCTCGCTTGTTCTGAACACAACTGGCTCAGCTTTTGCCATTTTAAACAACACCTCTCCCTCATATTGAGAGGGGGAAATAAGCAGATTCAGCTACACACAGCAAGTAAAGATCACAATATACTTCACTTTAATTGACATGCAAATGGCTGTTGTCAACAGTTATTCGTGTTCAGATTCACATCCAACATTTTGCTCATAAAAGCCAGAGTACAGATGTAGTTAAGCTGGCGGAACACCAAGCTGGTGTCCCATACTGTTTACACTGGCACCTTCCTGCTATTTGATCTGCATTTGCTGGTTTGACCCGAGGTTTTCACACAAAGAGCACTTCTAAGAGAAAGAAGAATAAGGTAGCAGCACAGAACTTAATTGCTGCAACCAGGCTTTTTTCTTCATTTTTAAATTAATTGGCCATCTCTCCTGTCTGTCTCACACACACTCGCTTGGACATCCCTGAGTCCAAAGGAGTGTTATGTAGGCTTCTATTTGTGGGCAGCACCAGGGGGGTGGGGGGTGATGAAACAAACAAACAGAAAAACCCCAACATCACACAAAAAAGCACAGACCCACAGCAAAACAAAACAACCACACACTCAGTCGGGTGTTCCCAGTCCAGTACAAATGCACCAGAGTTCACCTCTCACTGAAAATCTCTGCAGAGATTGCTTACATCGCTATTCTTGATCAATTTCATCAGACAAAACTGAATGCCAAGCAATTCTAAACTGAAAGGCAAATACAAACAGATGCACCTTTGCTGGATAAATCTTCATTTTCATACTGTAAGAAGAGCGATTAGAGAAGAATGTGAAGGCAATTAGGAGACTGAGAAGGCAGAGACAGTACACAACCATTCTTCCCAAAACTGACACTACACAATGGAAGAGACTGTCAGCTTGTCCTTTTTAGCCATAAGAAAGATTATTCCATCAAGTTAATTTTTCTTGCAGCAGATGTGCCTTCGAGTCCTACTTTCTGTTAAGCTCATTAAAGTTTTTACAAAAACTGCAGTGTCATCATTCAATCGTTTCATAGAAATTATGTAAAAAACTATTAAAATCAAAAGAAACTTTAGTAGGCTGTTTATTATGTCTATAAAGTTGGCAAGACCCTTGTTACATCTTTCTAGACCTAATTCTTCTGACACATAACCATAACTAGTAAGTACTACGTACATATGTATTTTTCAGGACACTGGACACAGCATGGATAAGAATAACACTGTTGAAAAACAAAGTTGGTAAAGACTTCCCTGCTTCAAGCAGTAAACATTTAGCAAACTTCTATCAGCTTCCAAACAGATTACTCAGTGAATTTTTTTCATTCATTAGAAGAGGTAAAGACACCATGAGAGGTTTTAGAGACAAAAGCAGAAGGTACTTCCAGACACTAACTGAAAGTAAGGCATTATGGTAGAGCATCAGAAACTAAGTGTTTACTCTCTTGACTTCCTTGTAAGCAGCCAAAGCATGGGCCACTTGAAAGTCACTAGCCTCCCTGTGACTCAAATCAAGAAGCTTGGTCTTATCAATTCTGGCAAAGTTAATATTTCACAGCTAGTGACATTTCACCCATTCTAGTTCAGAACTGGCCATATGTCATCAAGTTTAACTTTCCACGACTGTCTGAGCTTCACAGTCTATTCTGCTCAGTCTAGACAAAAGGATCACTAGGCAGTTTGCTGCTAACAAAGTGGTATCACTGCAAGAGATATCATCCTAGTGCACAAGGAAGTAATATGCTCACTTCTACTCATTTGAGTCAACACAATCTACCAGATTAAATAAAAGTTACTGTGAAGAGGAAAGCAATACACAGTTGGAAGATGCATTTGACAAACAGCAGACTACAATACATCTGTTCCCTTTTTGGAGCTGGA
>NW_010296228.1:11175-13236 GCF_000700745.2 Antrostomus carolinensis | reverse complement strand
CAGGCTCATATAACATTCCCACCTTCACTCCCATATGTCAGTGTTCCTGATGTGGATGGTAAGGCAAAACCTGTCAGTTTCCATCTAGGCTGCCTCACTTATTTTATTACAGGGGGACATTCAAAATATTTTTTTTTAAAAAAAGCATAGTAAAATTCACAGTGACAACAGCCAACATAGTCAGATGTCTAATCCACTGTTGAAAGATTTTCAGTTTGCTGACTGAAAATAATTCTCCATCAGCTGGAAAAGCAGCAACAAGTGAATGAGAAAGAAAATAAATTCCTTAAACCACCTGTTGTGTACAAACAGCTTTGGACAGGAAAGAACAGTATATGCTTAACTTTACTGTCGTCCTGCTTCCACAGCAGATATGTAGGCTTTGATTGAACTGTCTGGCAAAGGCAGTTATTTTATTGCAAGTGAAAATATTTTCCCTTGCTGTTCTTTCACTATTTGAATGCTATAGCTTCTATTTTTGCCCTGCTAAACTTCTTCATTAGCAAATGTTAAATATTTGCTACTAAACCAACTTTTCAAAAATCTGAAATCCTCAGACATCAAGAACAGGTTTATTCAGAACCAAAGACACAGAAATTATCCTTCCCTCAACCAAATCCATACTTTTTAGTAGGAGTGCTGTTGGCTGTGACAGAACTGAGCTGTTGACGCAGCTGATCAACATTAGAGACAGCAAAAACTACAACCAACCAGTACTCAACAACAGGGGGCTAAAGAACTGGTCAGTAAAACAAAAAAACATTTAGAAGGTAGTAAATACAAATATCTAATGCTGAAATAGACTTTAAGTCAAGATCATTTCAAAGACTTTAAGCCACCAGTCAAAACATGTGGTAGAAGAGAGAGGTAAGATTAGCTCTACCCTTCAAGCAACGTGGAAACATACATATTTCTTGATAGGCAAGGCTTAATCTCATAATAAACAAGTGTGAGAAGTCAAAAAGACTCTACAAAAAAAAAAAAACCCAAACAACCCACCTTTTCTCTCATTTTGTAAAAGCATGAGTCAACTTGAGAGTTATGCTGAACTGAATACCTGACTGTTGTAACAAAGAGTCAGTCCCTGATTTTTCCAAATTCCAGTGCTCAAAAGAGAAAAATTTCATCACTTTCACTAGATTAAAAGGTATCAACTATAAATTGATGGTATAATGCTCGATACCATAGCCGTAGTCTTTGGAACTCTTCTAGTCTAATTTTTTTTCAGGAGAACTGCTCTCTTATCTACCATGAAGAATTTCATTGCTTATACAAGGAAGCTTTCTAAAGATCTCATCTAAATCCAACTTTGGTTGTCATACTTCCAGACTTTCTAATCTCATTCACAAAACTGTGTTTTGTTGTTTTGTTGGGTTTTTTTTAAAAAAAGTACACACAGATTAGTTGAACCAGGAAAACAAAAACTGCTCAAATCACAGCTATACTGCAATCTGCTGTAAAAAAGGAATGCGTGATCAGCATAAGGGATTGCTGTTGCTAGAGCATTCACGTACTTCAGAGATAGGTTCTATTACTGTTGCTGGGCATTTGGTGCAACTGGAAGCAGTCTAAAGAACTGGACTCAAATAATTTCTTTATAAACAATAATAATAAATTTGCAGTTTTATCTTAGTGTTATGACACATCAACAGCACACTTGAAAACAGAATGTGAGTTCTCTGAAGTATAACATCAGCTGTGCTTGCACCATGATGAGAAAGGACCTATGAAAGTGCAAGACTAGTACCAGTGCTTTCCACCAGTTTGTCATTAGATAAAATTTTAAAATTGTATCAGAATTACTAATAATATGTCTCATCATTGCAAGAGTCAGCATCCATTTCCATCAGTCCTGAGCATAAGAGTTTTGATACTGCTTGGTTGTGTTTTTCCAGAAAAACCGTACTAAAAAAAAAGTATTTGTGCTTGAGGTTTAAATGCATACTACATTTCCAAGCCCTTCTACAGCAAAGATCTCTTGTTAACATACAACAGCTGACAAGCTTTGATGAGGTCTCTTAATTCTCCAATCAAGTTAACGTTAAGCACGGGTAGCTTTCA
>NW_010296228.1:0-11145 GCF_000700745.2 Antrostomus carolinensis | reverse complement strand
TCTCTGTCCCCAGCCCACAACACACCTGACATTTTGTCATGCAATATGCCATGTTAAAGAAAAAAAAAAAAAAACCAACCTCAAACAAAAAACCCCAAATTTACATAATTTTGTCATTTTTTTTTAAAAAAAAAAAAAAAGAATCTCACACATATCAGGATGGATCAAACAGAAACGCATAGTGTAAGTCAAGCTGCAATTACAAATTGAGAGTAAGTCCTGACTCAGCATATAAAAGACACAGACAGGGTGCAGACCACTTCCCAGTCAAGGAAAAAGGGTGGAAAACAAAAGCCAAGAGGAAGAGCACACTGTGTTGTCCTGAACTTTACTAGGCAGTTTCAAGCAAAGATGCTCCATGCTCACTGCTTCCATAGATTTCTAAAGCTACCAAGAAAATTCCTAATTATGTAACAGGTTCACTGTGCACTTACTATAAACTTATCAGACAGAAGTATCACCTCCTATGAATTACAGTTTCCCTGGAGGGATATTTTGACAGCATTCCAGAATGTCTACCAATTACATAGCAATCAACAATACTAAACAAGTCTCATTATAGAGGCATCACCTTGGAAATGCTGATATTAATACTTTTCAGAGATGACCCCAAGCTAGAGAACAAACATGTTTACCCTGTATTAAAGATGATACCATGCTAGCTTTGCCTAGAACAAATCAAAAAAAGAAAAATACTAAAGGGACATTAATACAAGCATCTTCGGTATGAACCTCACCCTGCCTCCCTCAGGTTAACTATCCTCTTGAGTACACAGCTGGTTACTCATTTGTCCAGAATCCAACAACAGTTGCTGCATATTTAGCACCACCAAGTTCTATTTTACAGTGAAAAGCAATTTAAGTTATTTTTCTCAACTGGTTCATTTCCTTTAAAAGAAAGTCTTGCTGCAATAACAGTAATTCCAACAACCCAATTTACGATAATGTTGTTCTCATTATGGAACTTGAAAGTCTCTACGGATATCTTCTGATCCACCAGCAGTACTAACTGCAATAACAAAACAACAGAGCTTTAGGAACCAACATTAGCTACAGTTAGAAGTGTCTGTAATACAGGATTAAAGCAAAGACTTTTGTCCAGAGCACAGCTTGTTCCCCCAGTGCAAGACAGAGACAGATCTCCTTCTGTCTCTCCTAGAAACAATCAGATTTTTATCATTAATAGAAAAGTATCCTCTTAAGGACACAGCAACTTAACTTCATTACTAGTATAAAAGTAACTAATTATTAGCTGATTTATAGATGTGTTCTAGAGAGTTTGTTGTCTTTCCACCAGGAAGAAAGTGAGAAAGACAAACACCTAAAACAGAAACGTGTCACAATCAGACCAAGTGTCACATTAAATTACACCAAACAGAATCAGATCTTGACTTAACCAGGCAGTACACTAAAGTGTTAAGTTCTTCCTAGGCTACCAAGCAAGCACAAACAGAACACATTCTCATCTGAAGTTATAAGGATAACCCTTACAAAAAAAAAAAAATCATAAGTAACAGGTGCCTTCAGATTTCATTAACATAAAGTAAGAGTTAACCTATTAATGTTTCCCTTAAGCACTGTTAATTTGTCACATGTCTAGGGCTTTTCTTTTTCAGTCAAGACTCACCGTACTTTAATTCTTCATCCAGTCTATCTATGGTATTTCCCCAGGCACTGCAGGACAGCTGCAGGAGCCAGAAAAGAGACACTGAGTAGACTACACAGATGCACTGAACGCAACATGCATTTCCCTATATAGAAGTCGTATCATTTACTTGCACATTGAAGCTCATCAGAAAGGTGCAGTTCCCCCCAACCCCCAGGCACACTCCTCATACAGTTTACTGATGTCAGGAGGAATTTATAGCCTTTGGAAGTTGTAGCTGGAATGCAATAACAAGGACAGGGTGAATATACAGTTGTTACCAGATTCGTCACTTGTTCTGCCCAAAGGGTCACTTTACCACAAATCATAGAATCATAGAATGGTCTGGGTTGGAAGGGACCTTTCAAGGTCATCTAGTCCAACCCCGCTGCAGGGAGCAGAGACATCTTCAACTAGATCAGGCTGATCAGAGCCCCATCCAAACTGACCTTGAATGTTTCCAGGGATGGGGCTTCTACCATCTCTGTGGGCAACCTGTTCCAGTGTTTCACCACCCTCATTGTAAAAAATTCCTTCCATCAATGCCCCTCAGCAACTGCCCATGCACACACGCTGCCTCCTCCCCCTGACAGGGTTACAGCCCTCTCTTTTGGTGCTTGCTTTGCCTTGCGTACTCACGGGCAGTCTCTGGTTCCTTTACACCAAGCCCACGCCGCAGCAAGTGTCCGGTGAACTGGCTGTCATGACTGACACTGTGCAAAAGGAAATCCCACATGACCGCACGGTCCAATCTGAAGCACTGAACCTCTCTGCACACAACTTCCTCCCGTCAGCACTCAGAGAGTGGAGTAGTTCTTTTAACTACGGAAGGAGAAGTATCAGCCAGACAATTATTCCAGGCTGCTAGGGAACTATTTCTGTTACAGCTGATCTCTGCCCATGGCTGGCAGCCGTATCAATTTTCACCACAGCCCATGGTCATTATATACTATAAAGTTTTTATTAATTTCTGGAGGTTGCTGCAATATCTTTTGAAATCTCACATGTGGCTTTTTAATTACTACCTCAGATAATACAAAAAAACACTTACCAAAGGGCAAGATTTCAAAGTAAGAAAGATATAATTTAAGCCAATTTCTGCAACTATTTAAACGTTAAGTTCAGTAGTTTCCAGAAGTCACCTACGTAATCTAAAGAGACCAAGTGCTCCTGTAGGGTATAATCTACACAGATACAAAACACAAAACTCATACAAAGTTTACCTTCCCAGCATAAGACTGCATGCTTTATTGCCCCTACCACACACATCAAAGCTAAAACGGACACAAAAGACCAAACACAAAACTTCGTTTGACTTCAGCCAAGGACAAGAGGGGCATGTTTCAGAGACAACTGAGAAGGAAAGCCCTGTATCCCAGGTTGCCATCAAAAGACAAACTCAGCTTCCCCTTCTTGCACTCCACCTGTCCTCCTAACAGCAGAGGACTTCCACAAACACAAAACAACACACATCAGAAAAGTTACATGGGTTTAAAAAAACCCCAAACCAAACCAAAACGTTAACAACACTGGAAAAGTCAGTTTAGGGGACATCTGGTGAGTTCCCTCTTCCACTCCACTGAAGAGACACACACACAAACTGACAGGAATTGAAGGCAACTGCACAAATCCCACTGGCCAAGGGGGGCAGCTTTTTGCAGCCAAACTAGCTAAAATGGACCACAACCCACAACCCACAGTTCCAACTCTTAAACTGTTCAGAGAAAGCACACAAGCCCCTTGCTACTACCCAATCACTAGTCCTTGTCCCCACACACTTTCTTTTACTACTCCTTCAGCTGTGCCAGTGCAGTTACCTTTGATAACACACCTGTAAGCTGAATGACTTTGTTGACTCAGCATGAAATGCCAAAAGCAAGCCACTACAGACACAGAGCTGTACAGTCTTCCCAGAAACTACCTGCCTACTTCCCTTAGAGACACATCCTCCTCTTCACTCAGGCACACTGCTACTTCAAGCTGCAAGCTCAGTTTTCGACTACTCTAATGCACAAACTCACAACAAGCACTAATTCAGAAAGCAGTTAGGAAGAGTCCTCTGAACCTTACCTACACAACTTGTGCCATCCTTTCTACTCAGTATGACTTGAATTTACATAGTTCACATTTAGCAGAAGTCATAGCACTTGGGCAAAGCATCAGACTAACCACTCCATCTTCTAGAAGTGACTGGCCATGAGCTACCCCATATTTTCCACGGATAGAGGGAGCTATAGCCACGTATAGCTCTTTAATCCAAATTACATTAAAAGACACAGACACTGAGCTGCTGCTGAATCTCTCTTTCCCAAGGTTTTAAAGAGACTTTGCTTAAGCTCAGTAGAACGCGGCTTAACAGAGCCAGCCACTGCAATGGTGTCAAGTAGCAGTACACAGGCAGATACATTTAACTGGATTTTCCAGAGTTGCACATGTTTTTCATGCTAAGATTCTCCATCTGGACAAGGCACAGATTTAGATACTCTTTAATACTATGTTTAAGCCACTGAGTCTTACCTTAAAGTTCTTCTTCTGGTCCAAGCCACACACTCAAATTTAGCTAAACTGCTTTGTCTCCAAAGTTTAGTTCCTAGGCTTTTCACCCCTCCCTTGACAAAGAACATAATAATTAACATGATTAATAAATGATAGAGATGTAAGGATACAATAATTAGATAAAAATGGCTCAAACACTCCCTCCCATTTTCCCTCAACACAGTTAATACGATTATTTTTCAAAATATTTTTCTTGCTGGGAAGGCCCTAACAAACTGTACTTCATAAACTATTCAGTTGTGCTACAATTTATTAAAAAAGAAGTCAAGAAGCACTTAAGCTTCATATTGCATACTATGACTCTTTTCAAAGTAGTTATTTGCAACTGTTTCCATGACAAATCATTGTCTCCCCAAATTTAAGTGTGAAAGTTTTGTACATAATATAGAAAAACTTCATTTTTTTACATGTTTCTTCAGCACCTTCTAGCCAGGTGAGCTATAAGAACCCTAAAGATCTGCATAAGCTTGCCTCATCTAAAAAGTCTCTTTAGCAAAGCCCCAACTGGTAATTCTGCATCTCCTAAATATTTTCAGCAGTAAGCTGAAGTTCTGCCACAGGACCTTAGAATAGCCATTTAACAGTGAATTACTACTCATACTGCTTTTAAAACATGAAAATATTAAAGTAAAAAAGTAATTTTCTCCAGGCGTGGAAGCCTACTAAGTTTGCTGAAAAGAAAAAACAAACAAACAAACAAACAACCCATGACATAGACCCAAATTTAGCTAGCTCCCCTGCTGGACTGGGTATCAACAGTCCTAAGGGAGAGAATCCAAATAAAACATCTTCTTCCTAGTCCATTATTTCTTGATGAAAATAAAAGCGAGTGTAACATATTCTACCTTTATTATTCCCAACTAAAGCCAATAGGAATATTTATTCTTTCTTCTGGCCACCTACTACTAGTTCCAGCCAAGTATTACTACTCACTTACTAAACACAACACTTCTTGGAACAATCAGTACTGACAGTAGGTGCCAGACACAGAAATTACTGTCTTCAGAAACTGGTTTCCTCCAAACCTCCTCTCTGTTTTGATGACAGGCTGTCCTTGTACATCCTCCAATAAGAGGATTTCTGCAGAGTAAGAATGCGCGTGATGCTGGCTCCTGGGGACAAGAAGAAATCAAAGCAGTGCTGCACACCCAAACACTGGCTTGCAAAGTTTATTTACTACTCCATTGCACAGTGAATGCAGAAGAGAAGTGGAATAAAAAGATTATACACTCACTGCATCCTAACAAAAGAACACAAACAACAAAATGCTGCTACTCAGGTCTGAGGTATTATATTATCTTGCCTTACTATGTGGTAACAGCTTTGCTTCCTTACTCCAGAATAAGATGTCAGGTAAATCTTTACTTGCTTAGTAAGTGTCCTGGCTTTGCTCTCAGCACCTGATGTTTGGGCATAAGCCCACAGGTCTGTGATATTTACTTACTCCTGACTTAACTGAAATGTTTTTTGAATCTGAGAGGGCTTAGAAAGGCAGAAGAAGACGTTTTAGCACTCACACACAAATTTTCACATTTCTGACCATCTAAGCAGACACCTGACCACCTATGGCACAAAGGTCTTGGACACGTTCAGGCTCTAACCAGAACACAACTCAACAGCAGAACCAATCCACCTCTGAAAGATGATTCTCAGGTCTTCAGTTGCATCATTTTGCTCTCTTTTTAAAATGAGAGCAGAGATCCAGCATTTCTGCTCCTTCAAGTATAATATTGTTTCTATTAATCTAGAAGAAACGCCATACTTGAAAATCACTGCCCACCAGATGGATGTGGTCTGTCAGGATGTATTCCTGACAGCCTGTCACCAGCAACTATGATCTTATCTCCACCTTCTGTGCTGGTGCCAAGCAGGAAGAGAAAGCCTGATCACCTGTTTGAAACTTTACTTGCTATTGCAAGTCCTTTTGGTTAGGTAAGCTAAAGGAGACTTACTTAACAAGACAGGAGGCATAAGATCATACATGCTTATCACCTACTTACAACACTGAGTCATCCTGGTTCGTGCTGCTATGTAACTGTGGTCTGCCAAGAAGCAGTTACGTTCCTTTTCTCTTTCAACATGCAACCTCTTTGCCAAGAGAAGAGCCTAAAAAGAACCTTTATCCAAGCTGAGTCATTGACCTCTAGCAGTTCCAACAAGCCCATCAAGTCTAGAGTTTTTTCTAAGCATATATGCACCAAAATGTCAACAAAGAAAGAACACAGCAGAATCAAACATGCTTCCACAAAGTCATCCTTCTTATACAGATTTACTTGAACTACAAGAAACAATCTATCACCCTTTAAGTTTATACATGAAGTAGAACTGTCTTTCCACATAGTGGATGGCAAGCTTTTAGCTACAATTACCAAGACAGCTGTAGCCATAAGGACCGTAACTTCCACTGGCCAAAGTAGAGGTTTCATTAAAAGATTTTAGATTCTGTTTTCCACAACAGAATAGCAGCAGTTCAATACACAAACAAAAACCTTAAGAAAAAAGCTGCCTCCTCCTTTTTGTTCTACCTTTTTTTCAACTATATACAAAATAAATATCACCACCTCATCCCCTTTAAAAAAAAAAAAAAAAAGCCAAAAAACCCCAACAACATAAAAATGGGAAGCAATGGCAAATTATAACAGACAAACAAATTCACTTCGTAGGTACTTAGCTCACCCAGAAGTGTAACTGTCAGCTCTGCCTCCCTAAGAAGCATCTGGTGCTTTCCACAGTAACCCCATCTTTTCCCAAATCCCCTGCATCTTTTATCCCTCACTCTGAGGAGGAACAGAACACTGGTTAACCAAAGTGAGCATTAAATAAGAAAGTTCAATTGGAATATGTCACATAGACTTCCTTTTTTCCTTTCAGGAAACTAATAAAGATTTAAGCCACACTTTTTTTTTTTCCTACTTGGCTTTCAAATTCAGTCATAGTCAATCAAGGGGCTCAAATGAATGAAACAAGCTCTATGAAGCCAAATAAGAAATAGAAAAAAATGAACAATAAAAATTAGCCATCTCAGAACAATATGGGTATTATGAAATCAGAGTTTACATCCTTACCTTGAACACCTGGTCACAAGGAAAAATAATATCCCTCAACAAGCATACCCATGGGTAAACCAAAGTTTTACTTGAAATAAAGAACCTCAGAAGCAGAGACAGCAAACAAATTTTATTTAATAAAGAAGAAATTACTGGTCATGTTTAGTTTTCACATGGTCCTTTTCTCATCTGTGCTGCTGGAATAGCTTGCCCATCATCTTAGATGGAGATGTGCTATGACAGTAGGAGAGGCCAAAACAGGAACAGGAAAACCAGATGAGCTAAGTCCCTAAGCACAAGCCTGTGGAATAAACTGACAAAAGGAGTTCAAATTTTATGCTCTTCAGTTGATCAAGATCTGCTTCTCAAAGAGACAAAACCATACAATTCAGATTAGGATATTTTAAAAACAATCATCTTTCATGAGAGGGCGTGCCCACATTAGCCCTTCCCAACTCCATATTCCAAATATATTCTTCACTTTTTAAGGTGAAAAAGGCACCACAGTGACAGTGACTTATTTCCAGCTTCCCAAAGTCTCCAGGGGAGTGCAGCTATCACCATTTCTCATCACTGAGACTCTCTTCCATGATGGAATTACCAAACAAAACTGGTGAAAAGTTCTCAGCATAAACATGAGAGAACAGCAAGTGCCGCACGTTCTATAATTTATTCCAAAGTACATTATTACATTAAGCTACTGGTGGAAAGCAGCACACCACTAGCAAGTTCTTCGATCATAACTGCAGCAGCTGCTGCAGCAGTGGATGAAAAGCTTGAGTTCTTAAGCAGAGCACTAAGCAGTACTACATAGCTTTTGAGCTAAAGATGATGTTGGTTTCATTCTGAAATTAGCTTTGAAGATAAACTGTCCAGGCTGATAAAGCCAGCCTATACAGTGTTTGTCCCTGCTTGGGCAGTTTAAGAGAGTACAGCATCATCAGACCTTCATTACCTAAATTTTCCTTAATTGGTTAGTTTAGAGCTGAGGCACAGATTAGCTGAATCGGACAAGCTGTCCTTAATACAAGCCTTAGAGTTAACCACAGCAAGGGCACCAAATCGGTTTCAGATCTGTGTATAATCCTCAGTCTGGTTGACTGTGGCCAAACAAGGCATTTTTTTTAGCATCTAGATACTTCTTGATCATGATCCTTTCTGTCTGGCCACAACCCTCACATACACAAAGAGCAAGGTTGGGTGTGGGGTTTTTTTAATGGATAGGGAATCCCCAAGTAACCAATTAAGCTGGCTTTAAGACTTTGGAAAACCAGGGCAGCACAGAGTGAACTTAATGGGAAGCAGATCCAGACCACTATTTTAAGTAATCTTTAGACGGTGGGGGGGGGTAGGGCAGAAGGCTTAAAAGTTTTTCTTGAAGTCTCTGCAGTGGCTGGGGTGCTATTTTGCCCTTAAAGTTAAGCACATTTGTCCTGGATTTGCAATCTGTTCCAAAAGAATACGAGTACAGTGTCATACAGTGGTTTAAGCACCAAGGGCATACCAGGCTCTGAGTTCACAACTGGGCACATCACAGATGGGCACTTTCACTCTGATCACATATCCAGGAAACTGCCTCCTGGGAGAGGATGACCATATGCACTCTAACCCATGGGAAGCAACACTACACAGGAAAATCACGAATTTAATAATCATTTGCTTTCCCAGATCAGCATACCCATAACACTGCCTCATTAATACAGCATCTTAGGCTTAGGTCTCCAATTCCTGTTAGTGGGTTGGTTGGGTTTTTTTACAAACAAAAAAACCCACCACACCAGACTACTACAATTGCATTAGCAGGGAAACAAAACCAAAGATCTATTTACACTTCATACCACTTCCACACCGTGCCCACTGGAAAGCCACAGCTGCAGGACAGAGACATGAATCAGCAAAAAAAATTAAATATAGATAAACATGGTCTCTGGCACTTCCTCAAGATGCAGGAAGTGTAAGGAAAACCAAATTTTATTCATCAGGGCCTACAAGGGGCGGCTACCTGCTACCTTAAGCTTGGACTTCAGAAGCAGGGTTCTTGCTGGTCAGTGTCCTGTTAAGTAGGAAACAACCTCAGGGTTTAGCTTAACACATCCTTCTTCAAAGCTTCAGGGATGAAGAAGTATTCACAAGTTCCTGTACAGTAAAATTCTATGCTAAAAGCTATGTTCATATAGTACTAAGCATGTACACTTAAATCAGGAAGCAGTTTCCATCTGCCATGTTCCATGTAAACAACATTATTTAGATGCATGCATCTCTTAAGAACAACGCTAACAGTAATGTTCCCCAGCTTCGCAGCATCATAACTGTTGCAAACACTTAAAAAAAAAAAAAAGCATAGACACTTCAAGAAAACCTTCTCATGCTGAAATAACATTTAGCTTATTAGTGAAAAGACTGTGGTGAACCTGTAGGCCAAGGAAGCATAGAGTGGTCTAGACAACTTCTGTTACAGAAGCAGTGACTTTTCCCAAGATCAAGCCACCGTCTGCCCTCCCTTCCTCTGGGATTGTACCAGAAAAAATCCAAGCACTTCCTCCATTACCAGTTCTGGTCTGTTTAGACTCCAGAGAATCAAGCACAAGTCTCTGCAAACGGCATGAGTGCATCTGAAGAAAGTTTTGCACTTTCTGCTCAAATACAGCCTCTTCCAGATGCTTTTTATGCCTACTTTTCCATTTGTTTGCATGGCAGCTTCTTTTCCTCTATCATAGCATTGATGATTAAGAGCTAACTCGGTGAAGAACAAAAATTCTTCTCTATGGTTCACACAGAGCAGCTGGGTTACAATTAAGTTGCTAAATACCTGTTTTTAACAGCTGTGAATTCCAACTACTTGTTTACTGAGAGCAGTAAGAATTTGATAATCACTTGTTCTCATCGGTACTACTCCTCATATTGGAAACAAAATTCAGCTCCGCAGAGATCACTCTCTGATTTTACAGTGATTCACTACAGTATACAATTAAGATTTAAGCATTCCACATCCTCTTCACATTATGCCCCCACACTATAACCTCTGCAAGCAGCAACTTTTATAGCACCCTCTGAAATACAGACCAATATATATCCCCACCTTCCAATCAAGAAAAAGAACAAGCTGGTTTTTATCATCTCTTCCAGGAACGGCTTCTGCAACTGCCAAATACAAAACATGAGGATTCAGCCGAAGTGCATGGCATAGCAAGTCTGACACACACAGTTGCCCGGTTGTATGAAACATCAGTGCCTTAACTCAGAAACCGGGCACTGCTTACATGCCTGTTGTCAAAATTCATCCTAATGGGGTTTAAAAAAAAAAAAAAAAAAAAAAGTAACCACACACAAAAAATCCCAACTGTTACCTAATCATATGATTCATAAGTTTTCTTCAGTGAAGTTCCGCTGGAGGCATGCCTTACAAATCTTTTTGAAGAAGCTGCTGAATGTGTGCAATGCCAAAATCGTTCTATTCAGAGTGTACAGTCAGAAACCAAGTCCACACTCCCAGGGGTGCATGCCAGGACTGAGGTCTAATGTGTTTTAAAAGCAGCAGCCAGTCAAAACTGCCTCAGTTTCGCAGCACCCTTCTGAAAAGCCAGTCCAGGACATCCCTTACGATCACCAGCTCTCTGAGAGGTGCTGGCAACCAGTTCTGCTACCGCGTTTTTCTGGACCGAGAGGATACAGAGAAAATCTGAAAGTTCCGGTGACCCTGTCAGGGGATTTGTCTCTGGGCTGTTTAAAGGACCTTTAGCAAAACAACAGGGAAAGCATAACCTCTAGTCTATAAGGCACCTGCCGTCGACCACAGTCCTGCCCGATTTCACTTCCCCGACACGAAACCCGCCCAACCTTCCGGGGGGCACACGGGGCCCCCGCAGCAGGAACCACCCGGGCAGTAACGCTCTCCCT